>NC_057727.1:67173071-67222704 GCF_004010195.1 Chiloscyllium plagiosum
GTATGTGGGGAGTTCCTGGACTAGGGGGGATAGGACAGTGTCGAAGTAGGTAGAAATGAGTTCAGTGGGACAGGAGCATGCTGAGATAATGGGTCGGCCAGGGTGGTCAGGCTTGTGGATCTTGGAAAGGAGGTAGAACCTGGCAGTGGGGGGGGGGGGTTCCCGGACTATGAGGTTGGAAGCTGTGGGTGGGAGATCACCTCCATCCAAGGCCCTAAAGGAGCCTTCCACATCCATCAAAGTTTTACCTGCACATCCACTAATATCATTTATTGTATCCGTTGCTCCCGATGCAGCCTCCTGTACATTGGGAAGACTGGACACCTCCTAGCAGAGCGCTTTAGGGAACATCTCCGGGACACCCGCACCAATCAACCACACCGCCCTGTGGCCCAACATTTCAACTCCCCCTCCCACTCTGCTGAGGACATGGAGGTCCTGGGCCTCCTTCACCGCCGCTCCCTCACCACCAGATGCCTGGAGGAGGAACGCCTCATCTTCCCCTCGAACACTTCAACCCCAGGGCATCAATGTGGACTTCAACAGTTTCCTCATTTCCCCTCCCCCCACCTTACCCCAGCTCCAACCTTCCATCTCAGCACCGTCCCCATGACCTGTCCTACCTGCCTATCTCCCTTCCCACCTATCCACTCCACCCTCCCTCTGACCTATCACCTCCATCCCCACCCCATCCACCTATTGTACGTTTACAGATTGCCCTCTCCCCAGCCCCACCCCCTCTCTCCGCTCTGGAGGCTCCCTGCCTTCATTCCTGATGAAGGGCTTCTGCCCGAAACGTCGATTTTCCTGCTCCTCGGATGCTGCCTGACCAGCTGTGCTTTTCCAGCACCCACTCTAATCTAGGCTCTGATTTCCAGCATCTGCAGTCCTCACCTTTGCCCAGAGTTCTTTAACCCTGCCTTGAATGAAGGAAAGGAAGATTTGCATTTATATATAGCCCTCTATCCTGAAACTGGATGGCTCACAGTGCACTACAGCCAACTTTATTGAAGTACAGCAGCAGTAGATTTTACTAATATTGCTGGCAACATTCGCTGCTGCTACAGCCTCCCATGTCCTCCTGCTGCCATCGCCACCTCCAATTCTGTAACTCCTGGTGCCATAACCAGGTCCGAGAACATACTTGAGCAAGGAGGGGTATGGTTTTAACTGCTGCATGTGGTGCATTAACAAGCCACCAACACCATCACCGAACATCTGGGGAGGGGCAATAAATGCTGACCCTACAAGTGGCTCAGTGGTTAGTTGCGTTCGATTCCAGCCTCGGGTGACCATTCGTGTGGAGTTTGTACATTCTCCCCGTGTCTGCGTGGGTTTCCTCCGGGTGCTCCGGTTTCCTCTCACAGTCCAAAGATGTGCAGGTCAGATGGATTGGCCGCAGTAAGTGCAGGGTTATGGGGATAGCACAGGGGGCTGGATGGAATGTTCTTTGGAGGGTCAATGTAGACTCAATAGTGGGAATGGCCTCATTCTGCAGTGTAGGGATTCTAAATGATGCCACAGCACAAGAACAAAATCAACCTCCTTTAAATCTCTTTCACTGCAACAGTCCATTAAATTAATTTTAAGAGTAACTGATTCATACTGAGAAGTTGAACTCCATTTACAGAATTAATTTGTATTGATTCAACAATCCCAGGCGGTCAACGCCTTGTAATCTGGGTGAATGGGTTGCCTGGAGTGCGACAGAGGACACCGGGTGATGTGTTAAAGATTGCCACATTCAGCACATTAACACATTGCACCAAACCATGGGAAAGCGCTGAGGAGTGATTTCGATTGTGCAGTGAGCTTAGCTGCTAATTAATTTATATCCAGCCAACTCACACCTAAAGGAAAGCGGTCATATCAAAATGCACCTTGCCGTCGCTGTTTTGTTGCAATCCAAAGCAGGCTGCATCGTTTTAATCTAAAGTTGGAAACAATTCCAACGGGATGCTCACAGCACAGCCTGCTCCGCTACCCTCTCACCTCCCAAAACCGCACACACTGGGAAAGGGAGGATAACACCGACTTACACTGCTCTCCCACTTAACACCTACAACAGAACACATGGAAAGAAAGTAATGCGGGCCGGGGGAGAAGGAATAAGCCAGGGATGATTCGCATTGAATGCAAGTTTGCTCGCTGAGCTGGAAGGTTCATTTTCAGAAATTTCGTCCCCATACTAGGTAACATCATTAGTGAGCCTCAGGATGTATCACTGGTGTTTTGACCCGCTTTCTGTTTAGGTGTTTAGGTTTCCTTGGGTTGGTGATGTCATTTCCTGTCCTTTTTCTCAGAGGGTGGTAAATGGGGTCCAGGTCAATGTGTTTGTTGGTAGAGTTCCTATTGGAATGCCATGCTTCTAGGAATTCTCGTGCGTGTTGCTGTTTGGCTTGTCCTCGGATGGATGTGTTGCCCCAGTCAAAGTGGTGTCCTTCCTCATCTGTATGTAAGGATACTAGTGAGAGAGGGTCATGTCTTTTTGTGGCTAGTTGGTGTTCATGTATCCTGGTGGCTAGTTTTCTGCCTGTTTGTCCAATATAGTGTTTGTTACAGTTCTTGCACGGTATTTTGTAAATGACATTAGTTTTGTTTGGTGTCTGTATGGGGTCTTTCAAATTCATTAGCTGCTGTTTTAGTGTGTTGGTGGGTTTGTGGGCTATCATGATGCCAAGAGGTTTGACTAGTCTGGCAGTCATTTCCGAGATGTCTTTAATGTGGAGAAGAGTGGCTAGGGTTTCTGGACACTCTCCCCGCCATCAAAGACATCTCAAATGACTGCCAGAAACTTGATTCACACTGAATCATCGGGAGACAATCAGTTGTCCTGGTTTCACGATTGAAAATCTTGACCAAACGACAGAACCTTCAACAGTGCATACTCCCTCAGCACTGCAAGAAATTGTCAATCTAGCATTTTTAGAATCAGGTACTCCTACAGTATGGAAGTAGGCCATTCAGCCCATTGTCTCCACACCAATTCTCCGAAGAGCATCCCATCCAGATCACTCACCCATCCCTGTAACCCTATATTTCCCATGGCTAATCCATCGAGCTGGCACATCCCTGGACATTGCGGGCAATTTAGCATGGCCAACCCACCCAACCTGGACTATGGGAAGAAACCCATGCAGACATGGGGAGAATGTGCAAGGTCCACACAGATAGTTGTCAGAGGCTGGAATCGAACCTGGGTCTATGGGGACTGAGAGGCAGCGGTGCTAACCACTAAGCCACTCGGCCTTGGAAGGAGATGCCTTCATTTGAGGAGACATGAAGGAACTGCCGAGCGACAGGGACACCTTTGTGCCCTGCATAAGTATAGAGTTGCAGCCCTGAGCACCCATTGCACGTGGCTGCCCAGGTTCTCCAGCACTGCACGCAGCAGGTCAATCTCAGGAAGTCTGAAACATTTACCTCGGACTACAGTAACCCTCAGCCAGGGCAGCACTTGGCCATTGTGCACAGACAGAAACTTGACATCAAACAATTACCCCTGGTTACAATAGAATAGGATGGGAACTCAACATACCCACGCCACAGCCTCCTCCCCACCACATCAGATCCAGTGTTACTCATTCACTAAGACTGTGGCACTGGTGATATATATCAATCTGTAAACGTGCTATAATTTGCACATTCTACCCGTGTCTGCGTGGGTTTCCTCCAGGTGCTCCGGTTTCTTCCCACAGTCAAATATGTGCAGGTTAGGTGAATTGGCCATGCTAAATTGCCCGTAGTGTTAGGTGAAGGGGTAAATGTCTGGGGAATGAGTCTGGGTGGGTTGCTCTTCGGAGGGTCGGTGTGGACTTGTTGGGCCGAAGGGCCTGTTTCCGCACTGTAAGTAATCTAATCAAATCTGTTAAAAAAAAAACACACTGCTGTTCAAAAGAACAAGACTATCCCTTAATTGGATGAAGCAACTAATAAGTCCATTACTGTAACTATGTCCAATATATGGGGGTGGTCCTTGATTTATGAACATTTACGGTACTTACAGACAGCTCCTTTCCACTGGCCTGCATCATGTTCTGAATTTTGAACAAACTCCTTTATTGGTCAGAGTACAGAGTGCAAGAGTTGGGAGATAATGTTGCGGCTGTACAGGACATTGGTTAGGCCACTGTTGGAATATTGCATGCAATTCTGGGGGAGTCCAGAACGAGAGGACATAAGTTTAGGGTGAGAGGGGAAAGATATAAAAGAAACCTAAGGGGTAACTTTTTCACGCAGAGGGTGGTACACGTATGGAATGAAGTGCCAGAGGAAGTGGTGGAGGCTGGTACAATTGCAACATTCAAGAGGCATCTGGATGGGTATATGAATAGGAAGGGTTTGGAGGGATATGGGCCAGGTGCTGGAAGGTGGGACTAGTTTGGGTTGGGATATCTGGTCGGCATGGACGGGTTGGACCGAAGGGTCTGTTTCCCTGCTGTACATCTCTATGGCTTCAGAATGGAACCTATTTGCAACCTCGGGACTACCTGTACTTTTACAAAATACAGCGGCGTCCAGAAAACATTAACAGTGATGTGCAAGCAAAAACTGAGGGAGAGGTGAGAAAAACAACTCTTTCACAGAGCAGCTTTGGAAACGTGGCAGAGGCAGGTTCACCTGCGGCATTCGAGAGGACGTGCTGGGAGAAAGGCAGGGAGGTAACAGAACCTGGGCAGCCTTATGGCCTCCTCCCGCATTGCAACAATTCTGCGGTTCTAAAAAACAAGCCATCCAGCTGCCATTTCCAGCATTTCTGTTCATATCCTTAACTCCCTGCATTCCAGTGAATACTCATTTTGTGTTTGCGTTAGTGCTTGAACTCTCATTTCAGAGGATTGTAGATTGAGTCTCACTCCAGCCACTTGAGCACATAATCCAGGCTGACACACCAATGTGTTCGTGAGGGAATGCTGCACCATCAGAGATGCCACCTTCCACATACACGAGGTGTTAATGCAGGGACCTGCCCGATCCACTGGGTGCAAAATACTCCACAGCACTCTTCTGAAGAGTAGGAGTTCTCCCTTGTATAATAAAAAATAAAATACTGCAGATACTGGAAGTCTGAAATAAAAAAGTGCTGAAGAAACTCAGCAGGATCTATGGAGAGAGAAAATCCAGAGTTGATGCTTTGAGTCAAAAGCATGGTGCTGGAAAAGCGCAGCAGGTCAGGCAGCATCCAAGAAGCAGGTGAATCGATGTTTCGAGCTTAAGCCCTTCATCAGGAATGAGGCTTATTGGCCGGAGGGCTGAGAGATAAATGGAGGGGGCTGGGGTTGGGGGTGGGTGTGGGGGGAGGTAGCAGAGATATCTGATATGACTGTCCTTCTGCACTCCCTAGTGTTCTGGTCCGAAGTGAACAAACATCACTAAACAGGACTGCCTTTTGCACATTTGTGTGGGGCATTGCTATACATATATTGGCTCCTGTGTTATTCCCTATCAGTGTAGTCTCTCCACTTCAAAACAGGGTGTAGACGAAAGAGCACTGCGGCAATCCCTAAGGTTGTGAAAACAGATACAGTAATAAGCACCTAATGAGAAGGGAACAGAGAAATGTCACCATGCGAAACATTAACTGTATCTCTCTCTCTCTGTACAAATGCTGCTAGAAGTGCAGAGTATGTTCCACTCTGCTCTGTTTCACCTTCACAACAACATCAGCTTTCGTTCCTTGAGTTGTACAGCACAGGATTTGCAATGCCAACATTCAGCAAATGTTGCTGTTTGCTGAGGACCAGGCACTGGTGGCAACAGTTGATAAGCCGACGTTGTGAAGGTGGTCATTGAAACAGAACAAAGCAGAATATACTCTGTAGATCTAGCAGCATTTGTACAGAGAGAGGGAGAGAGAGACACACACAGTTAATGTTTCACATGGTGACACTTCACTGGTCCCTTCTCATAAGGTGCTGCTAGAGCTAAAACGTAAGCTCAGAATTTTTAGTTTCTATATCAGATTCCCAGCAATATGATGATGGTAAGTATGCTACACTCTAATGCAAATAAACTCAATGGTCTGCACCAAAGGGAGAGGAGGAACAAAATCATTTGACCAATTCCACACAGCAAGTGCGCCCATTGGTGGAAGCATATCCTGTGACCTTGTACCCATCCAAGTTAATGGGACATTAAACATTAATTAACTAATGGGGCAGGTTGCTCCCAGCTCAGAATCAGCCCTCAAGCCATCCTAGTTTATCTTGTGTTCAATGAATTGAAAGTCAGGCATAAACAGAGTTAATAAAAACTGACATTGGTGCACTAACATTATACTGTATACCCAAACATACTCTCATAATTGCACACACCACCAGACTGGTGTGTATCAAGTGTACCATGCATGTGCATTGTAAGCTGTGGTTCAGGGGCCTTGCCTCAGAGTTAGGTCATTGAGAGTTCAGGTCCAAGTAGTTGGAACCTGTCTTTTATGAAGAAATTTGCAAAGAAAAACAATTAGATTAGATTAGATTACTTACAGTGCGGAAACAAGCCCTTCAGCCCAACAAGTCCACACCGACCCACCGAAGTACAACCCACCCAGACCCTTTCACCTAACACTACGGGCAATTTAGCTTCGCCAATTCACCTAACCTGCACATTTTGGATTGTGGGAGGAAATCGGAGTACCTGGAGGAAACCCACGCAGACACGGGGAGAATGTGCAAACTCCACACAGGGAGTCGCCTGAGGTGGGAATTGATCCCAGGTCTCTGGCGCTGTGAGGCAGTGCTAACCACTGTGCCACCATGCCGCCCACAATTTTGACCATAAATCCATCAGGAAGTGTTTAGCAGATCGCATCCTTGAATGTCTGTGGGAAAAGAAGGTGGTGGATCCCACTGGGTGGTCCCCTGAATAGACTGTCAAAGCCATTTGGCAGAATTCCTCGTCACCAGAACTTCCCGACAAGCACCAAGACATGGCTAAGCTGGTGATGAGAAGGGCACTTCCTGCGGGATCCTTCACAAACAACCAAAATCTCTGCACAACCTCACGCTGTCCTCAAAGTGGCTGCAGGAGGAGGGGGACAGGGGCAGGGAGCAGTCATAGAAGCTATCACACATCTCCTTCCAGAATGTGCCTTTGCAAAGGAAACCTGGAGAAAGATGCAGTGCTTTCTTGTTGAGATTTGTCTCGAACAGCTCCGTGATGTGGCACTCTGTGCTCTCCGGTCCATTCCTCGGATCCACACTGAGACAAACATCGACTGCGCCTGGAGGACCGTCAACTCGGTGAAAGACGCTCTTTGGTCTGCCCGAAAATGTGTTGGTCCTTCACAGCAAGGAGCTAGCTTTGACCGGAGTGTTGCAGACTGGCACATTCCAGGGTCCAGGACTGCGTGCTGAGAGGCACACACTAACGCTTGGGGCAACCGCTGCCAAGGCGCAGTGGGCAACAGCACTGTCCGAGGTCTTTCAGCTGAAGTTAAGCGGGAGCCCGTTCAGTTTACAGACCCTCCTGATGCCTCAAATATATGTAAATATAATCTTGTACAGGTAAGAGATGCCTTTGGTTTTTTGATTGGATAGTCAAACTCTAACGTTGGTTTGTTTCTTCACATTACTATGCAGAACCAAACTGCTTCTGTGACTAAGATATTTTTATGAATAAAGCCAATGCAATGGTGCCCTCCCTCAGATGAAGCCTGTTCACCCTCTCAGGTAGCACTATTTGAAAACAGCAAACCTTCCTCTGGCTTCCTGAGCAATATTTATCCCACAGCTGAGATCACTAAACCAGAGTCCCTGCTTACTTTCTTGACCTGGTTCCATGAAAATGGGTTTCTATATTTTCCACAATTTCTATGCTTCAAAACAAAAGTACTGAAATGTTTTGGGATATGCCAAAGATTCCACTACAATGTTAAGTCTCTTGTATTTCTTTCAGATTTATACACCAGACAGATGCGACACATAACTCATGAGACAAAAGGGTTTACCCATGTGAACAGTTAGATATCAAACCACCCATACATACACACATACAGAACCATAAACATCAAACAAGAATTACAGATTATACTTTTTAATAGAGCATTCATTTATGATACTTGGAAAAGCAGGAAATTTACACACACCAAGTTCTACATGTGATAATGATCAAATAAGCAGTTTTGTGGTATTCATTGAGGGATAAATATTGGCCAGGACAAACCTGTTCTTCAACGTAGTGCCACCAGTTGTATTATGTCTGTCTGAGTGGGCAGCTAAAGCTGCAGTTCAGTGTCTCTCCTGAAAGGCAGCTCCTCTGACCCTGCAACACACCCTTACTACTGCTCTGGACATTAGTCTGGGTTGTAATGTGCAAGCTTCCAGAGTGCAACAGGAGCCCAAAAACCTCCTGACCCAGAAGTAACGCTCCACCTGCTGAATCAGCTGAGGAACTCACCTCCTGACCATTTCTCCTCGAAAGCCTGCCCACCCCTTACAAGGCACAAGTCAGGAGTGTGTGATGGAATACTCCCCACTTGCCTGGATGGGCACAGCTCCAGTGACATCAAAGCAGCCTTACACCAGGGCAAAGCGACCTGTTAGATTAGCACTCCAGTCACCAACTTAAGCAGTCACTCTCACTCATGTACATTGGCAGGATAGTGAACCATCTAGAAGGTGCACTGCAGCAAACCGCCAAGATTCCTTTGACAGCATCTTCCAAACCTGGCACCTCCCCCACACAGAAAGACCAGATACATAGGAACACCACCACCTACAAGTCACTCACCATCCTGACCTGGAAACATATCGCCGTCGCATCAGTCACTGGGGCAAAATCCTGGAACTCCCTCTCTACTGACCTTATGGGTCTACTTACAGCACATGGACTGCTGTGGTTCAAGAAGGCAACTCACCACCAGGCTCTGTCCTTAGGGGCAATTAGGGATGGGCAAAAAAAAGGCTAACTTTGCCAGCAGTACTCATATTCCAAGAATGGAAGAAAAACATTAAGGTTATAGCCCACAAATGTACAGAGATTAAAAAAAACACCTGCATACTGTTAATAATACAGTATTTTACAGCAAAAGCCCATTAGTACTTAACCCGTTGTTTGTTGAACCCACCGGTTCCAAATCCTACTTTCTTTTACCCTAGCAGCTTTAAACCCCGAGATCTCCCTGTAAATTTCAGAGTGCTTCACTCAAACAGTGGAAAATACAGTAACGGAGCAACCCCTCTGCGTTCTGGTTCTCTCAGTTACTGCCGTATCTCGTCGGCCCCCATCTCCAGAGCTGGGAGTTTACCATGTTTTGACCCATTGGGGTCGAGACCCGAAAGGCTCGCTCTCAAGTTCTTTCGAAAAGAAAACCGGGAGCCGGGCAAAGAGTTAAGTCGGGCAGTTGACATCGCTCGCCTTCACAACTGAACGCAAAACACCAGCAAACGGGACTTGTCTCCTTTCTGGGGGGGGGGGGGGGGGGAAACTCACCGAAGTCCGAGTGCAGGTCTTTCCTGAGCCCACACAGCATGGTAGCTCAGCGGCAGCTGCTGAAGCTTGTGGGAAGAGCTCGGCCGACCGCCCCACAAACACATCCACTGTGACAAGACGGTGTGTCAGCTCTGTCAGTCACTGGCTCCGGGGAAAGAGGGGAGGGACACCGCGTTAACCCCAGCCTCCCAGGCGAAGCAGCACCACCTGACATTTTACTTCCAAAACCCCGTCCCGGAAAGGCTGGGGACGGGCAAAGTCACCGAACATCACTCTGGTACAAATGCAATACGCCCGGAGAGCCCCCAGCAGCAGAAGGGTCAGTCCGGCTGCGCCCCCCCTACAGTAAGCGAGCCTGTGCCTCTATCTCTCCTCCAGCAGACAGGCTGCAGGGCTCCTGCCTTCCTACAATGTGTTGAGGCGGTGCTCCCTTGGGAGCCAGCTTCCCCCCCTCTTCCCTCCTCTCGGGAGCTAACTACACGCTCCTCTCCGCCTTGTGGAGCTGCTCTGCTCCCTCTGGGTCAAACCTTTTAGCTCCCTCTTTCCCGTCTGCAGGCAAAAGCCACCGGGACGCGGCTCCATTGAAATCCCAGCCGCATTTCCAGACTTGTCTTTCCTTTTTTTTTTGGGTGTCCCACCCACCGGCCCCTGGTCGAGCAGTAGAAAACTCCGACTGATTCCCTACACACACGGCAGATTTATGAATGTATCCCGGCTGACTTGTCAGTCGCCATCCCAGCAAAATATCTCAGCCTCGTTTTACCCTGCCTTTCGCTGCTTGCCTCCCCCCCATCTGTCTCTGCATTTGGAGCAGTTGGAAAGTGGGCAGTTTAAAACCTTGTGTGTCAAAGCGGCACATCTTTCAACAGGGCCAGCTTAAGTCTGGCGCTGCAATCTAAATTATTGGGACCGGTTTGACTATATCCTTTGCACCATTTCCCTGACCCCCTCCTCTCCCCCACCCCCAGCCCTGCTTCGGATGAGACCATGCAAGCGAAACGTGTGCTCTCAAAGAATGCAAACCAACGTTCATTGCTGTAGCGCCGCTCACCGCGCAGCCGTCTGTAAACGTAAGGTCTCACGCAGCACACAGATTCGCTGCCGCTGGGGGGAGAGGGAAGAGCTGAGGCCAAAATATGGGAGGTTTTCAAGAAGCCGTTAGATATGGTTCCTGGGGCTGAAGGGAGCAAAGGATAGGAGGGTTAAAGTGGGGTCAGATACAGAGTTGGAGGGTCAGCCATGATTTGATGGATTCATTACTGTCACAAGTACCCTGCTGCAGTGAAAAAGTGATGCCTTATGTGCTCTGCATGAGAGTTACAGAACCGAGTGCAGGATGCAATGTCACAGCTGGCCACAGAGAGATCAACATTTGAGAGGTCCATTCTAAAGTCTGATAACAGCTCTTCTTGAATCTGTTCATACCTATATACCAACAATGAGCGGCAGAACAGGCTCGAAGGGCCGAATAGCCTCCTCCTGCTTTTTTTTACTTTTCTAAGTTCCTACAAACAGCAGTGTAATCATAACCACAGAATCTGTCTCTGCGATGTTGATTGAGGGCTTAAATACTGACCCAAGGATAACCATGCTGCTCTGCTTTAAAAGAATACCTTAGGATTTTTAAATTCCCTGTTCCATACAGCAGACTGGGGTTCTCCCATCCAATAGCTAGTACCTCTCTAATAGTGTAACACATGTGGAGCACTACACAACAGTGAGCTCAGCCAAACCCAGTATGTGCTCATGCACTGCAGTCTGTCTTCTCAGATGTCTGTTATTTGAAAAAACACAGGGGAGTTCACCCTCATCTTCTGACCAATATTTATCCATCAAATAATACCATTAAAATACTAATTGGTCATCCATCCATTCCTGTTTTTGAGGATCACACTGTCTCTTCCAGTGGGCCTCCATTTGTAAAGCTGCCTTTTATTTCCTTTCTCCTTCACACTCATGTCTTAGAAAGGAAAGAGTTGCTCGATACCTTATCTATTAGTTAGCACTGCTGCCTCACAGCGCTAGGGACCCAGGTTCAATTCCAGCCTTGGTCGACTGCTCGTGTGGAGTTTGCACATTCTCCCCGTGTCTGCGTGGGTATCCTTCCCACACTCCAAAGATGTGCAGGTGAGGTGTATTGGCTATGCTAACTTATCTGTAGTGTTAGGTGCATTAGTCAGGGGGAAATGGGTCTGGGGTGGGTGACTCGGTGTTGACTTGTTGGGGTGAAGGGCCTGTTTCCACATTGTAGGGAATCTAATCTAGCTAGGCCTTATTCCCCTCTCCCCTCACACCTTGCCAGCACCTCTCATGTATGCTGGAGACAGAGGAAACCCATCTACCCTCTCTGAGCTCAACTACAGTCAGAAATGTAAACTTCATTGTCACCAAGATAAACTCCACCCATTCATTCAGCTGTCTTGCCCCATTGCCTCACAAAGTCACACATTCCCAGCAGCTCTGCCCTGTCAATCTTCAGTCTCTTCGAGATTCACTTGCATATCTCTCCATGCCTGCCTCATCTCCCTTGACAGATGTCTTCTTTATCGACCTGTTCAGAAATGTTAGAAGAACGTCTGGAGAAGGTGAGACTTGAACCTGGGTGTCCTGGCACGGAGGTGTGGATGCTATCACTGCATCACGCAAGCCCCTCTAATCTCCTTTGGCACCACTCCTGCTGAAATACAGAGCACCTGACTTCACTTGCTACCTTCTCATGCTGGTTGACATTGCAAGTGATTCGTTCCGCTCAGTTACTGGTTGGTCTTATCCATTCACAACTCCAACATTTCCTTCAAGAAAATCCACCCTGGACAATTCTATCCCTACAAACATGGATGGATGGACGAGTGGGTGGGTAGATGGATGGACCGGTGGATGGGGATGGAGGGATAGATGGATGAACCTTTTGATACCTCACTGAGCACTGTTCAGCCTGCCAGGCCAGATTCCTCAACTGTTCAATCTCACAGCTCACAACTCCTCAATAGTGCTACTTTGGTACAAAATTGGCTAATTGAAGAGCGCAACAAGACTGATGAGCAATAGGCCGAGGTGATTAGTCATTAACAGCTATCAGATGTACAGAGTGGAAACCACAGCATTTAGGTTGCATCAGGCTGGCTGCCGAGCGTGGACGCTTGAAATATTTCTAGCTGACTGCAGCACACTGAAGTTGAAATCAGCTCCTATTAGCTGCTCCTGCAGGGTGCAGAGACGCACACTTCAGTCCAAAAGGTCGGTTGCTGTTCCTGTCCTCAAATAAACCCTTTAATTTGCATTGAACTGCTCAAACTACTCCATTCACCTCATACATGCAAGGTGACTGACTATTTGGCTGACAGCTTCATTTACAGTGAAGTTGCAATGCAGGAATTTGTAAACTTGTCACATTACTGCTTCTTTGTACTACTTTTAAATAGTTTATTCACAGGATGCTGGTGTCAATGGCTAGGCCAGTATTTATCGCCCATCAGGCAGTTAAGAGTTGACGAGGGCTCTGGAGTCACAAATAGACCAGACCAGGTGGGGACGGAAATATTTCCATTCCTTGAAGGACATTAGTGAACCAAGTACGGTGATAATTGACACTGGTGAAACGGTTTGCCAGTAGGCCAGCTTTTTAACTCCAGATTTTTACTGAATTGAAAGTCCTCATCTGCAGTGGGGGATATGAACCCAGGTGCCTAGAACACTGGTCTTGAGCATCATTGCAATGACATTATGACTACATCACCAATACTTTGTTATGATCCCAGCTGCTGATTGGGATTGGACTTGTCCAATGTTGAGCGAAAGACCATAAGTTTTGTTTTTGTCATTTGTTTATCGTGCTGGTCAGTGACTTTCACTGACTCTCTGCCAATGTACTTTCAACAATGTACTTTAAGAACTAATTAAAATAGTCTTAAATTAAAACCACAACTTTAATCTCAACAACAACGTTACAGATACTGAAACCTCAATGAAATCTTAATGACACGCTGTGTCCACTTAAAGTTCCTTGGTGAATTGGCACAGCTGTACTTACTGTTCTGGCAACTCTGCATTCATTTGATGTCAGGGAGGAGGAAGTGAGGACTGCAGGTGCTGGAGATCAGAGTCAAAAGGTATGGCGCTGGAAAAACACAGCTGGTCAGGCAGCATCTGAGGGGCAGGAGATTCGACGTTTCGAGCATACGCTCTTCATCAGAAATGGAGAAGGGATTATGCTCGAAACATTGACTCTCCTGCTCCTCGGATGCTGCCTGACCAGCTGTGGTTTTCCAGCAACACATTTTTGATTCATTTGATATCAGCTTCTTTAGTTAATGTCTCTTCAATGAGAGCCTTACATATACTGCTAACTCAGAGCAGAATGGTGCTGGAAAGGCACAGCTGGTCAGGAAGCATCCAAGGAGCAGGAAAATCGACGTTTCGGGCAAAAGCCCTTCATCAGGACTTTTTTTTCCTGCTCCTTGGATGCTGCCTGACCTGCTGTGCTTTTCCAGCACCACTTTAATCTTGACTCTAATCTCCAGCATCTGCAGTACCCACCTCTGCCATATTGCTAACCCAGCTCACTTATCTCTTAACGTGGATTCCTTAAACTTCTCTTTCACAGCCTTCTGTTTCTGGAGGCTCCTAGTACTGGCATTAAACCACTCAGGACTCCTTTACTCCTGCTCTGATTCCGCTGGAGACTGCAAAACTGCACTGTTGTTTCCAAGAATGGCCTGTTTTTTTGTGAAAGAAAACTGTCAATGTTCACTGATCTTCTGTATGAGTCTCCCTTTGTAAAGGGAAATGTTTACTATTGCTGATGCCTTCTGTTATATATGACCTTGTTGCTAGGTAGCAACCAGGGCTTCCCTCTCTTCTCCTCTTGCTTTCTAAAGCCCTTGAACTATTCATCACAAGGCTTGTCTTTTAGAAGTCCCAATTAAATGCAGATGAACACATTACCAAACGATTTGATAATGCCCACAGAATCCAAGATTGAAGGTGGAACTAAACAATCCTTAGGTAAGCTCATGTATGATTTTGGGATAGTGTAGGGGGACGAGCTGAGAACAGTCCGAAGGGCCTGTTCTGCACTGTATTGTTCTATGTTCTATGTTCTAAAACAATGTTTTTTACCCCCCTCATAATGCAGAAAATTTATAAATCTAAATCAGACTTGAGATTATACACTGTTCTATTCACCTCAGAACTCCAGTTTCCAAATCATAATTACAATACCTCGTGAACCTTCATTATATTTTGCATTTTAAGCAGAAGGTTATGGGCTGAACAATTTAGATTCCAGCACCAGACTTAAGCTGGCGCATTAGTGCACAGTTGAAAGATGTGCCACTTTGCCACACAAGATTTTAAAACTGCCTGCACATTCAGGTTAATATGAAGATCCCATAAGACAATACAAAGGAGTTGCCGTAGTGATTTTTCTTCCTTCAACTCACACCTCCAAAATAAAACAGGTCATTTAGTTGTTCGCATAAAGTCCATAAAATCATTGGAGTGTAAAATTGGGCGGTGTGTAAATCAAACCTGTCCACACACCAGGAGCAAGAAATGGCGTGCAGCATGTTGAACATTTGCCAACATTCTTTTGCATCCTGGTTGGTGTGTATAGGAACCCCATTTACCCAACTTTGCTCCATATCGTCATTTGTGAGGTTTAACATTGTTGCAAGAAAGCTACCAGCACTTTAATTGGGTACAGAGTGAATGCTGGAGGGATGCAGGGATCCCTTTGTTTCGGCCTCAATGACCACATGTAATGTAAGGCACAGGAGGTTTAACCACGATGTGAGGAAAAGGTTTCTCACCCAGAGGATGGTGGAAATCTGGAACTTGCTGCCTGTCATGGTGGTACAGGAAGAAACCCTCATAACGTT
Organism: Chiloscyllium plagiosum; assembly: GCF_004010195.1. Lineage (NCBI taxonomy): Eukaryota > Metazoa > Chordata > Chondrichthyes > Orectolobiformes > Hemiscylliidae > Chiloscyllium > Chiloscyllium plagiosum. The sequence continues at coordinate 67,188,380 of NC_057727.1, forward strand.
TAGGAAATGTTTAGATGTGCACTTGCATTGCCAAGGTATACAGGCTATAGGCCTAGTGCTGCAAAATGGGATTTGAATAGTAAAGTGTTTTTTTTTGTGTGACGGGCGCAGACATGATGAGTTGACTGTCCTTTTTCTGTGCTGCCGATGTCCAAGATTCTGACCGCACACATGAGCAAATATGGCATCATCAGAAGGGCAGGAGAACATGAGGACTGCAGATGCTGGAGATCAGAGTGATGGAAAAACACAGCCGGTCAGGCAGCGTCCGAGGAGCAGGAGAGTCGACATTTCGACTGATGAAGGGCTTTATGCTCAAAACTTCCATTGTTCTGCTCCTCAGATGCGCCATGATCAGAAGGGCAGCCAATAGTGTCCAGTTGAATTCTTTAGTGCATATTTATTCCACGAAACAAAGGACCATTTATGGGCGTTACATACATTGATTTCTAGGAGGTATTTGATAGGTCCCACATGGGAGATTACCAGCAAAACACATGGAATTGAAGAAAGCATTTTGAGGTTGAAAATTGGTCAGAAGGTAGTAGACGGAGAATGGGAGTAAAGCGTGCGCACTCTGTTTAATAGCGAGTTTTGAGAAGATTTGTAGCTCAGGTTGAGGTTATGGAAGTAGGTTTGCTCGCTGAGCTGGAAGGTTCATTTCAATGGACTTCCAGCTCAGCGAGCAAACCTGCATCCAGAACTCTGATTAATATGGTGATATTCACTGGGAATCTGTTCTTGGGTCTCAACCTTTCACCATATTCATGAGTGCCTTGGTAAAGGAAATAGGGAGCCGTATATTCAAGTTTCCAGACGGCAATGAGCTAGGAGGGGTAACAACTAACAGTTAATTTTTAAAAAATTGGAATGCTGCATCAGGTTTGAGGGTCTGAATGACCTAATGTTGTATCAGATGTTCTTTTTTACTGATAAAAAAATCTGTCAATCTCAGCTTTCAAAAACCCAGTATCCAGAGCTTTTGGGGAGTCACAGATTTTGGAATTCCAGGTAACTTCGCTCTACTTTTAGGATTATGTCCACTAGAGGTTAAAATCAGAACTCGGAAGACGTGTTGAAATAATGAATTTGTCAATAAAGGAGCAGGCATTATTGGTGTTTATTCATTGTTAATTGCAGAATACTTTGTGGGTGTCACAGGATGTCTTTGACACAATGTGCAACAGCTGTATGTATGTGTGTGTGTGAGTGCGCGCCAAAGTCTTCACTCTCATGCCAATTTCACCAAGAAACCTCACCCTTCTTTTCTTTAGATGCAGAAGACTCTCTATCTTTCTGTACAAAGTTAAAAATCACACAACACCAGGTTATAGTCCAACAGGAAGCACACTAGCTTTCGGAGCAATGCTTACTATCACCTGATGAACCTGTTGGGCTATAACCTGATGTTGTGTGATTTTTAACTTTGTACACCCCAGTCCAACACTGGCATCTCCAAATCATATCTCTCTGTAATCTTGCACTGTGGATGTTTAATCCCTTTCCCATTGGTGTAGTTAACTCTTTCATTCCCAGCTTGGCCAATATTGTAATTTTTAAAAAAATCTGGGTGTGCCTTTAGTCCCCCAACTATGGGAAATATTGGAGTTTCTTTCATCTTGTTCTTTGACAGTTTGCTTCAATAATTTCTGCGTCTTTGTTGTTCTACATAATTTGTCAGAATAGGCAATAGTGGATCTTGTCTGATGATCCAGCTCAGAGATGTTATGAGACACCTTTTGATGCAGATGGACACTCCCATGGCACCACTACAGCACCAAGGTTAACAATAGACCACAAATTGTTAACTGACATCACCAGACTGTGTTTAAGTACACAAGGCAGTATACCTTAAGTGAAAACCATTTATTGAACATGTTCTTGCCTGTTAATGTGCTTAACACATTGTAAATTGTGCTTTTTAATTAGCAGTAGTGGTAATGCAGATTTGTTAGTGGCATTTTCCTAATTTAACGATTACCTAGGAATTAAGAGCAGGGCAAGACCATTTGGCCCTTTGAGTCCACTCTACCAGTCCATGAGGTTATTACTGATCTGGCTGTGTACTTCAATTTCCTGTCTGCTCCCCATGCCCGTTGACTCCCTTGTCTCTCAAAAATCTATCCAACATAACATGGAATAATTGTAATGACCTAGCCTCCACTGTTCTTTGGGAAAGAGAATCTTGCACACTAATAACCCTCAGAGAGAAAAAACAGATTCTCCTCATCTCCGCCATAAACGGAAAATCTCTTATCCTTAAACTGCTGCCATCCAACAGAAAACTTGCTGTCAAAGCCCTCGGGATCTCACAAATTGCAATAAGTTTGCCTCTCGTTCCCCTAAAGTTCAACTCCTAACCTGTTCAACTTTTCTTCGTAGGCATGATGTGGAGGAGCTGGTGTTAAAACTCACACAACGCCAAGTTATAATCCAACAGGTTTATTTGGAAGCACTAGCTTTTGGAGCGCTGCTCCTTCATCAGGTGGTTGTGATGAAGAAGTAGTGCTCCAAAAGCTAGTGCTTCCAATTAAACCTGTTGGATTATAACCTGGTGTTGTGTGATTTTTAACTTTCTTCGTAGGATAAGCCTTTCTTCCCAGGAATGAGTTGTGTGAACTTTCTCTGAACTGCTCACAACACAATTTTATTCCTTTTATTTTCAAATAAGGACCACAGTGTTCCAGCTGTGGTCTTAAAAAGGCCTTGTGCAGTGTTAGTTGGGCTTCCCTACTTTTATATTCTATGTAGCTGGCATTAAATGCTGACAGTCCGTGTACCTTCCTAATAATCTTTTGGGGAAGTTGTGGATACGGGTACAATTACAACATTTGAAAGACTTTTGGATGGATACATGAATAGGAAGGGTTTGGAGGGATATAAGCCAGGAGCAGGCAGGTGGGACTAGTCAATTTAGGATTATGTTCAGCATGGACTGGTTGGACCGAAGGGTCTGTTTCCGTGCTGTATGACTCTAAGACTCTATCTTCAGGACACTTAGATCTCTCTGTACCTCAAATTATTACAGTCTATCCCTGTTAGAAGACTATCTTGCTTTACTGTGGCACCTCTCAAATTGGACAGGGGCGTTCACCTTTGTGCTCCTTATAATCTTTGAGGCTATTTTATTGTCCATTCACTTAACCTGTGTCTACCTCCTGACAAAATCTCTGCCTTCTTACATCCTTACCTATCTTGGTGTTGTCAGCAAAGTTAAAGGCCATGCCCACCTCCCAGTCATTAATTTATGTTATAAACAGTGGAGGATCCTGCACTGATCCTTGTGGTACTCCAAGTGTGTTTTTAAAATTTATTCATGGGACGTGGGGATCACTAGTTTAGTCAGCACTCACTGCCCACCCCCAACTGTTCAGAGTGAAGCTAAGAGTTCTCATAGAATAACTGCTGGTAACTCATAGAATCCCTACAGTGTGGAAACAGGCCATTTGGCCCAACAAGTCCACACCGACCCTTCGAACAGTATCCCACCCAGACCCATTCCCCTGACTAATGCAGCTAGCCTACACATTACTGAACATTATGAGCAATTTAACATGACCAATCCACCTAACCTGCTACATCTTTAGATTGTGGGAGGAAATCGGAAACACCCAGAGGAAACCCACGCAGACACGGGGAGAATGTGCAAACTCCACACAGACAGTCACTCGAGGCTGGAATTAAACCTGGGTCCCTGGCACTGTGAGGCAGCAGTGCTAACCACCGAGCCACCATGTTTAACCACATTGCTGTGGGTCCGGAGAAACTTGTCAGCCAGACCAGGTAAGGATTGGCAGAATTCTTTCCCTAAAGGACATTAGTGAACCCGATGGGTTTTCCTGACAATCGACCATGAGGTACAGCTTGCTAACCTGAAGAGAAACCCATTTACCCCTAATCTTTGTTTCCTGATGGCTAATCAATCTTTTATCCATGCAAACAGAAAGGGTTCAATAAGAGTAACGCTGTCGATGTGATATACATGGATTTCCAGAAGGCATTTCATACAGTGCCTCAAACAGACTTGTGAGGAAAGTTACAGCTCATGGTTATAACAGCAACTACATGGATTCAAAATAAAACTGGCTGAGTGATAGAAGACAAAGAGGAATGGTCAATGGATATTTTTCGGGCTACATTTGTAGAGTTTTCTAGGGGTTGGTGTTAGGACTTTCATTGTTCCTGATGTATGTTAATGATCTGGATTACCTTGTGGAGAATGGGTAGGCACCTCATGTTTTGCTTGGGAACCCTGAAGCCTCTAGGACTCTCAGTATTGAGTTCAATAACTTTGGAGCCTGATCATGTCAATGTTTTTTTTTAACTGACCCCCCCACCTTGGTCCTGACATGACATGGGTCACTTTCAGCACAGCATACTCATTCTCTTCTATTGGCATTCTCTCCTAATCCTTAGCATTATCATTTATTCAACTTGTCTTCTGTCTGGGCCTACTATTCATCATCTGCCTGCCCCTGTCATACCTCTCTCTCTTTCAGCTCCTTCTCCACCTACTTGCTCACCCCTCTCTCCACCCCACAAGGAGGTAATGTTGAAATTGTCCAAGACACTTGGTAGACCTCAGCTGGAGTATTGTGTACAATTGTGGGCACCACATTATCGGAAAGATGTTAATGCATTGGAGATAGTGCAAGAAGGAATTTACAAGAATGATCCAGGAATGAGAAACTTCAGTTCTGATAATAGTTTGACAAAGTTGAGACTGATGTCCTTGTCGAGGAGAATGCTGAGAAGACATCTGATAAAGGTTTTTAAAATCATGAATGTGTTGGACAGTATTGAAAGGGTGATGCTCCTTCCATTTGTCAAAGAACCAAGACAAGAGGGCATAGATTTAAAATGATGTTCAAATGAAGTAAGGGTGATATGGGAAAAAAATTCCTTACACACAGTGAGTTGTTTGGACATGGAATGCGCTGCCTGCATATGTGGAGGAGGCAGTTTCAAATGAGGCATTCCAAGAGGGGAAATGAATGGATTCTTTGAAGTGGTACAGGTGGGCAAGGATATGGGAAAAGGCAGGGGGGACTGGCACTAGGTAATGGAGGTAAAAACAATGACTGCAGATCCTGGAAACCAGATTCCAGCACCATTGATCCAGAAACTAGGTAATGGAGCCAGTGCAGGCAAGTTTGGCGGAATAGCTTCCTTTTGCAGCATAATAATTCTGTGGTATCACCCCTCCATACCATAAGCCCTCATTCCTGGATTTAAACACGGGCAGGTTAAGTGACGCAGATTTCCAATTACGACAAACAAGGGGCAGGAGTGGGCCATTTGGCCCTTTAAGCCTACTCCCCCATGGTGTGTGGTCAGTTATCAATCTTTGTTTCTTTCCCTGGAACAGTCAATCAACTGCAAGGTTGGAGCCTGGATCAGGAGGGAAGGCAGATAAGCTGTGATTTCTAAAGTTTAGTGCCCAATAGCATCAAACATTTTGCTTGGAGTTGGGTAGAAGAACTTTTCTGGCCCCCTGGAAGCAGGAATGGGGGGGGGGGGTGGAGCTGGTGGGCTGTCAAAATAACCAGGAGCTGTGTTTGGATTGGATCATCCAATTGTTTCATGTTTGATTGAGTGAGTCTGGTAATTGATCTATATACACAGCGCTTGATTGGTTAGACCTGTTGTGAGCTCAGAACAAGGTCAACAGACTCCTCAGGAGTTGTGAGCATCAATGCAGAAATATTGTTAATTTTTTACAACACTTGGAAGTAACTGTAGCACTCTTAGAAGGTGCATTGCTCTGAAATATAAAAAAAAACTATACAACACCACCACTGGAAAGCAACCTGGAATGAGTAGATTCCCTTATGAGGAATGACCAGATAAACCAGGCCTGTATTCTTTGGAGTTTAGAAAATTCAGAAGTGACTTTATACAAGATCCTGAGAGAACATCACTGGGTGGATTTGGAAAGAATGTTTCCTCTTGTAGAAGAGGAGAACTATGGATCATGGCTTCAAAACAAGGGGTCGTTTGAGATGGAGGTAAGGAAACATTTCTTTTTCTCTCTCTCAGAGAGTTGTAAGTCTTTGGAATTCCCTTCCTGAAAAGGCAATGTATGCAGAATTGTTAATTATTTTTGAGGTAGAGGTCGAGAGATTCTTGACGAGCGACTAGATGAAAGATTATTGGGATATGCAGGATTGTAGAGTTGAGGTTGAAATCATGATCCTAATGAATGGGCCAGAAGACTCAAAGGGCCAAATGGCCTACTCCTGTTCCTTGTTTGTCGGCTCATTGCTGGGGAGTTTTCCAGCCACGTGGGGAGATAGGCAGCACCTATCAGCTTGGAAGATCTTAGAGGGTTTTCCAGTCTGCTCTAAGGGCCTCTTCCCTCCCCACACAGATCCTCATATCCTCCTTATGCCATAATGAGGGTGCATTCATTTTGAGGTGCCCTTGTGATCTTACATCTACACAACAGGATTCACCGGTCCTGCTGGTGAGGTGCTGAGGCTCCGAAACCAACTGGAAGCGCTCGATTGTGATTGTGAGTCCACTATCAAACCTGCCATCTTTAATCCTCAAACCTACCCATACCTTGCTCTGGGAACTGCTATAGATTGTCTGTTCAGCTATCCAAGAGCCAAAATTTGACACTAAGCCATGTAAAGAGTTAAAAGACCAGTAATCAAAAGCTCCACATGATTGGTTTTGAGGAGCAAAAAGAAGTAGAGTCAGACAGAGAGAGAGAGAGAGAGAAAGAGGTGGACAGAGAGAGAGAGGTAAAAATATTTAGGAAGAGGCGTTTCAGAGCTTAAGGGTGAGAAAGCTGAAGCGACAGTTGTCAGTGGTACTGATAGAAGGGTAGCCTTACAATATTTAAGCATCGGATAGATGGATGGGAGGAAGTGATATGGGAAGGAACATGGAATTAGGCAAATTGTTCACATGGAGATAAATATAAATGTGACTGGTTAGACCATATGGCTTATTGAAGGGTTGCAATTTCTGTGCAATTCTTAATCAACCAGTTCAGGCATGACACATCTCTGGAGCATGTGGGACTTGAACCCAGATCTTCTCGCTCAGAGGGAGGGACACTACACTATTTCACAAGAGCCCTTGCTGTGTGATTCGATGCAGACTCACAGCAGTGCCAATAATGGACTCGTTCTAGCTGGAGAAATAGCTGCATGTTAAAGACACGTGGTGTTGTTAGTGAACAAATCAGCCAACAAACTCAGGGGATTATGAGATACGCTATTCACTTACAAACCTCTAGGAGGTTATGGGCGATCTGTGCAGCTCAGCTGTGGTCTTTGCGCATATGGCACCTCTCCCACAGCATCCACATTATTGGTCAAACCTTGTTGGATTTTGAACCTTGGTGGAGCGTTAAACCTGGAAAAAGTGAGGGCTGCAGATGCTGGAGATCAGAGCTGAAAATGTGTTGCTGGAAAAGCGCAGCAGGTCAGGCAGCATCGAAGGAGCAGGAGAATCGACGTTTCGGGCATAAGCCTGAAGATGATCTCCAGCATCTGCAGTCCTCACTTTCTCCTCTTTATTTCTTTCCCTCTACCTGATTGGATTCTAGTTTATCCTCTTCCTCTGAGAGTTATTTTGCAATGCTTAAATCTTGCTGTCTCCAAAGATTTATTGCTAGCCCCAGTGTTCACTCAGACACCAGATATTCTGCTTAATTCAGTGCACTGTTATCAGGTCACATTTGCAACAAGTTAGAGCCCTAAAAATATTCAACGTTAAGGATTCAGGAGAATGTCTAACAGGCATCTTATGGTGCAAGATGTCTCACTCTAGGCCAGTATAAATTAATCTAAAATCCCTTATAGACTGACTAGGTAATTACTTAAATAGTAAAATGATTCTTTTATACAAATTACCCATTCTCGTATTCTCTCAATCCAGTAACAAGTTGGAATCATTCAGAACTGCTGCTCATTTCTGATTTCTATAGCATTTTTCATGGAAGAGCTCTTATGGTGCAGTGGTAGTGCCCCTATCACTGGGAGAGGAGGGCTGGGTTCAAGTTGCATCCTGCTCCAGAGCTGTGTAATTACATCTTCAAATAGTTTGGGTAAATAATATCCAGCACTTTTCACAATTACAGCATGCATCAGTACACATTTTAGCCAATTAAGTACTTCATAGAATCATTGAATCCCTCCAGTGTGGAAGCTGGCCATTCAGCCCATCATGTCTACACTGACCCTCCAAAGAGCATCACACCCAGATCCAATCCCGACCCTATTCCTGTAACCCGGCATTTTCCCACGGCCAGTCCGCCTAACCTGCACACCTTTGGACTGTGGGAGGAAACTGGAGTACCCAGAGGAGACTCACATGGACAGGAACAGATGTGCAAACTCAGCAAGGACGGTAGGCTGGGGCTGGAATCGAACCTGTGTCCCTGGCGCTGTGTGGCAGCAATACTAACCACAGCGCTAACATGCTGTCCCTACCTTTTGAAGTGTAGCCCGTATTGTAACAAGTGTCAGCCAATTTGCACAAAGCAAGCTTCCACAAACAGTAATATGTAATGGCTGAGGGAGAACTCCCTTGCTTTTACTTCAGTGATACCATGGAATTATTTACACCTACCCAAAAGGGCAGGCCAGAGTCTTGTTTTTTTTAATTCATCCAGAAGTCAGCATCTCTCACACTGCAGCACTCCCTCTACAATGCACTGGAGTCTCGGTTTGGATTGTGTGCTCAAATGTGCACAACGGAAGTCAGCGCTTCTGACTCAAATTCAATGGATATCTACTGAATCAAACTGAATTTATTTTATTAAATTCCCAGCTTTCCTTGTCACCAAATACTGTGCATATATGAAAGAAAGATAGAGTAAGATACAATGGCAGAGTGGAATCTGATGGGCCAAATGGCCTTACTTCCACTCCTATGTCTTACGGTCTAAAATTATTGGGAGGAAGAAGAGGGATGGAGAGAAAAGGTTTGAAGAACAAAATAGACTTAAATTACTGTTAACCTGAGGTCAACACTCCACCCCCATGTGGCAATTCAGTCAGAATGAGTTTAAGGTAAAAGATGCCAACATTATTCATCACTGAAGCAGGCAGGTTTAGGACACCAAATGGATACAGGAGGAGGAGAAACTGTATACTGTATAGACCTCGCACGGCCTGACTCCACCTTTCCTCTGGGTCTGCAGATTGCCACTAGAGTGTTAGACAGGCAGGAGGCTGGAAGAACCCAGCAAGCCAGGCAGCATCGGGAGGTGGAGAAGTCAATGTTTCAGGTGTGACCCTTCTCCAGGATTTTCTCCACCTCCTGATGCTGCCTGGCCTGCTGTGTTCTTCCAGCCTCCTACCTGTCTAATTTGGATTCTAGCATCTGCAGTTGCTTTTTGCCTCTATTAGAGTGTTAGACAGCAAATGTCAGCAAGTTGTTGAATTATTGAGTTGTCAGAGCCTGGGGAGGACAGTGGGGCTAGTCACTGATCATCAGCAGGAAACCTAGCTGTCCCTCAAACCACCCTGAGCATTTTCATCTCCAGTTCTGAGCCTAGTTTCAATTCGAAACAGTCACTCCACCTCCCTCTCCACAGATGCTGTTGGTGCTTCTCCAGGGCTTTCTGTTCCTCGTTTCAGATTTCCCACATCCACAGCATCTTGCTTTTATGTTAGCATCAGCTGAGCCAGGACTGGGAGGCCCAGCGCAGACCAAAGCTCACCCAGTCTGAACCCCTGAAAGTTTGCTGTCTTTGCACAGAGATTTGCCAAGATTTCCTGCATCTCCAATATCACCTAAAATGCTTAAAAGAAAATGAAACAAAAAACAAAATACATTTTTTCCCATCTGGGATATTGACTGTGCATTCCCTGGAGATTCTGGGGGCTTCCTGGAGAGTTAGTGGCCCCACATTGAAAAGGGTATGCTTCTGGAATCCTCCTGTTCATTTCCAGACTTGCATAAATACCCATTAATCCTTCAGCAGAGCAACATTATGCAGTGATTAAATACAATTTTTACACAGACTCATATAAGCGCACAGCAGTGACCTGGAAGCAAGTACTTACCTAAGGTATTCCCACGTCCTTTAATGCAACAGCATTCCTGATCAAAAGGGTCATTCCTCGCTGATGTCCGGCTGATGTGTCTGTCCATTGTTCTGAACGTTCAGGCAGGAATTCTAAGCTCAGCCCATCCCCAGCACTCGCCATCGCACACTGAGTCATCGCTCTGCATCCTATTTGACTATTTCTAAATTCAAGTGTCAAAACGATGTTAAAAAGCTAGAAACCACATTAAAATGCTGCAGTACATTTTTGCGTTTGTTGCAAAGAGCTCTCCACCAGCACTAGAGTTGGTAAATTCATCCGGGTAAAAAAATAAAATAAACTCTTGGTCCTCAACATGATCGCTACCAAATAACATCCATTTTCTCTAACGTGCTGGGGTTACGGTCTGAAAGTTCACCCTCTGAGTTCATTCTGCTGTTCCATAGAGCATCATTGTGATCTCTATTTTAGTTCCATTGATTTGTCTTGGACTTACAATGTTTCACACCCTTACCGAAACAAAACCCTCTCAATCTCCAATTTAAAACCTTTAATTGATTCGCTCCCAACTCCTCCCTCCCTCCCCCCACCCACCCACCAGGTTACAGCTGTTACAGTTAGAGAGTTCCACATTTCCACAATTCTTTGTGTAAGAAACTGATTCTGGTGCCAACCTTGATTAGTCTCATTCTAAATTTAAGGACAAATCTTCTTTTTCTGGCCTCGTCTGCCAGAGGAAATCGTTTCTCTGAATGTACCTTTCAACTTGTTTAATCATCTGCAGCATATCTATTAGATTCCCTTATACTGCAGCTGACCAAGGCACCTCCAACAGCACCTTCCAAACCCATGACCACTTCCATCTACAAGAACAGGGGCAGCAAATACGTGGGAACATCACCTGCACATTCTCCTCCAAGCCACTCACCACCCTGACTTGGAAATATATCGCTGTTCCTTCACTGTCGCTGAGTCAAAATGCTGGAAAATCCTTTCCTAATAGCACCCACACCAAACAGATTGAAACAGTTTGAAAAGCCAATCACCACCACATTCTCAAGGGCGAATGGACATGGGTAATAAATGCTGGCCCAGCCAGCGGTGTTCGCATCCCGTGAACAAACATAAAAATGAAGCACACAGTTCTGTAGACAAGCCCAGACTATACAATCGGTCATTCATAGCCTGTCTCCCACCTCAAGACCCATGGGTCCTCAAAATAATCACAGTCCTCTCCATGTAGTCTAAGCAGGGCATGATAAACAAGTAACACAAATTCTAATCCTTTGAATTATAGATTTTTCTAGGTCCTGGTGCTCTATCCTCGCTATGATACCCGCTTCCCCAAGTAGATGAATCTTGAACTAGGTGTAATATAAGGGGTCAACCGCGATGTGATTTGATTTGATTTATTAACATCACACGTACCGAAGTACAATAAAATGTTTTACTTTGCTTGCAGTGCAGACAGAACATAACACACAAAGATCAGGAGATGATTGAACAGGTCAAGGAATACAAAGTTATGGCTGCAGTGAAGGTGAACAAACAGCAAGATCAACATTAGATTGAAATTTTGAGGGGTCCATTCAGAATTCTAATAACAGTGGGGAAGAAGCTGTTCTTGAAGCTGTTGGTACTGAGATTTAAGCTTTTGTATCTTCCATCTGACAGAACAAGTTGGAAGTGATAATAACCGGTGTGGGAGCGGTCTTTGATGATGTTGGCTGACTTTCTGTGGCAACAAGACATGTAGATGGAGTCCATGCATGGAAGACTGGCTTGGTTGATGGTCAGGGCTGTGTTCACAGCCTTCTTATGGTCCTGGGCAGAGCAGTTGCCGTACTAAGCTGAGATGATGCATCCAGATAGAATGCTGTCTGTGGTGATTCTGTAAAAGTTATTGAGGGTCCTTATGGACATGGCGAATTTCCTTAGCCTCGTGAGGAAGAAGAGGCATTGTTGTGCCTTCGTGATGTACTGATACAACGCAGTATACAGCATGATGGGAAGGGTTGCAGCGTCACATGTTCTTTCTCTCTCCATTCCCTCCACATGCCTCACCTAATCCTCAGCCCAAATCTCTCTGACCTCCCGAGAGGCCCTAGCCCTAACCTCCAACCATTGGTCCTCCCTCTCCTCCCCACCCCTGTCAGCCACACTGTCCACTTGTCTGGTTACCATGCGGGAAATGACCCAGAGAGTGTTCATGAGGCCCTGCTGTTAGGTTTAGTGGCACCTCTTTATCCCTGACCTTGCTAGATACTTCACCACCACCTGCCCACACAAACCCCATTCTCCTCTCACCCGTCCCCTCTGTAAATGCCACAGTATCATAACTTGTGTTTTAAAAAAAAACTTTCCAGGCAAGATAATACACTGGAATTGGTGGACTGAAAGCATTGCATAAGTTGACTTTTACAGCAACATCCATGCCCTTCAATACCACTCCATTGAGTTGGCAGCTTGCGTGAACGAAGAGATATTGCTGAGCAAGACAAAGGCTTCAGCTTTTTGTGTTCTTTAACAAGTGTGCCATTGTTTCTGAGTCTCTCCCTCATCATTGGTGACTGAATGTGACTCACAATGGCCCACAGTCACTGCACTGTAGAGTTCTGATGCTGAGACAGTGAGGACCACAAACATAACGTCAATATTTCTTTTGTGCTGTCAGGAGATAGGCTGATAAGTGGAGGTGACCTTGTCCTGTCACCATATGTGAGACAAAATTGTGCGGAGGGTCCCCTGCCTGCCATTAACCTTCATTAGAGAGGCATTTACATAGCAGATTGCTGCAGGCTCTTTATCAGCTTGCTGAGCACCAGCCATTGCATCCATTAGTAACAGGTGAAGCCTGTTATTACAGGAAGGCTAAGGGCGGGGGGAATAACAGTGACAGAGACTTTCTGACACTTCTTGCTAATGGGAAACAGCCATTGGAGTAGTCAGCAAGTGGTCTGCTCTAACACAAAGACTGAACAACCCACACCATTCCATCATTGTGTATTGCGAGGTAATGAACACAGCATTAAAGGGCTGCATATCCCAATACATTTTTGCACATTACATCTTCCTGTTGAAACCCTTATTGTCACGACGACAGATCGGAACCCCAAAGTCCCATGGATATTCTTAACTTTTTACTCTATAATTTTTTACTCTATTTTACAAAGAAGAGGCTGGGATGTGAATTCAGTCACTTGCTGGCAAAACCCTGCGTGCGAACCACGGAATGTCACATATGGTAAAGTTTCAGGAAAACGTCAAACAGGGAGGGAAAAATGACAGGAAGAGATAAGGTGGGGCTTGAGTATCTCGTCCCCTCTCAGCAGAGAGCTAACCGTTGCACAGTCCTCGTCTCTGGGACTTTGCAGAAACCAAGGGGTCAAAAACTGACAGCTGCACCACTCTGTGTGCCTGATGTGCACGTGCAGGTGAACCAGGGACGGGCACAGCTTTGAGAACAGCTAGTGGTTTTTCTTAAACACCCTGCGCTGCAGGTAAAGCCAGGAGAAAGATTCTCTCTCACTCAGCGCAGGCAACCAGCCAAAAGGACTCAGGACTAAAGAGTCTGAATTAACCTCAAAACCCAAGAGTCTTGAAATTAACTGTCCGACTACCAGTGTTAGCACTATCGGTAACATTCACCACAATGGCCACAAGGTTTAACTATCCGCACTTCCTAAATAATTCAAAGTCTGACCTGCTTTGGATTTTTCTTTTTTGGACTGACCCTCTTACTTCTCAGCTGTGTGCCTGGCATTGTGTTCCTATTCCTTCTTGTATTTAGTAAACTCACTCTTTTTGTTCATTCAAAACAGCCTGGTTAAATTGGCTTCTTTTAAAACAATTGCATTTGGATCTGGGTAGAAGGGCTACCACAAGCGAAGTGATCCTTTTTAAATCAGCCTAGCTCTGACCAGACAAATGGGTATATGCACTCAAAACAGAAGCCATCTGCAGATACCTCCACGAAATAATTAGAATCGTATAATCCCTACAGTGTTAGGAAGCAGGCCATTCAGCTCACACTGACCCTCTGAAGTGGAGCATTCATACTGCCATCCTATCGCTGCTGCATTTCCCATGGCTAATCCACTAACCCACACATCCTTGAACACTATGGGCATCTTTGGACTGTGGGAGGAAACCAGAGCACCTGGAGGAAACCCAAGCGGACACCAGGAGGATGTGCAAACTCCACACAGACAGCCGCCCGAGGCTGGAACTGAATCCAGGTCCCTGACGCTGTGAGGCAGCAGTGCTAACCACTGAGCCACCGCGTCACCCAATTCTCCTTGGTGAGTTGAAAAACTCCATCCACCTTCCATTAAGAACACATCTTGAGGAACAGAGGGTGACTGAGTCTGTGCAGGACGCCACATGAGCTGATGATTATGAGCTACTGTGTAAACCTTTATTCTAAAAGAAGCCCTCCCCTAGTCATCTGGAAAGGATAAAGGTGGCGAGAGTGATTGGGAGAAAGGAGCCCTCCTCAGGACACAAAGTATGATGCTGAGATGAAAAATAGGGTCAAGAAGACTATGTGTTTTAAATGTCGAAAGGTAGGGCATGTTTGGGCTGACCACTGGAAGCTACAGGAAAAAACAATGGGATCTCTCAGGGCTGGGCACACTCCATGTAGAGAATGGGAGTCAGTCAGAGCAGAGCGGACCAGGCTTTGTCTCGGAGTGTGACTGTAAATCCCCGTAAAGGCACTCCCCAGGATGCTGGGAAGATTAAACAAAAGCCCTGAGGGTTACTGGGGTGGATACATTTCCACAGGATGAGGTGAGCAAGCCGGTACAGGTACAGAGGGTTATCAACACGAGCCAAACCCTCCTGCTGGGAAAAACCATGAGCCTCCCAACAGAGGGTGCGGGAAGGGCCAAGCTGCTAGGAGAGGGATTGGAGGAAGACACAAGCCCATTCCCCCTTCACTAGCTGCATTTGGAATATGACCTTGTGTTGGTAACCGGTGACCATGGGGAGGCGTTCCTACTTTCCTGAGGACAGGGATTGACCTGCCCCTCACAATGACCCAGCAGGATCTGAGGTAATAGCGCCTCCCAGTGGAGTGGGAGAAATCTGTTGAGTTCGGGGGCGTAGGGAGCAACCCAGCATTTCCCTGACCACGTGGTCACACAGTCTGTGGCCAGACAAGCTCACCACCCCCCGGCGATGGCTGAGGTGACACTGCAAACAGATGACATCCAGGTCTGATTGTCGGAATTCCCGTTCTCAGGAACAGAATGTGGAAAGTGGCCAATCGGCCCACTGAATCTAGAAACTCCCCCCCAGCAGGTAATAAATAGAAGTTCCTCGGTAGCAGCCCGTCACGTTTCCCCCACTGTTAAGGACACAAGCTCCGAACGGCTCATCCTGAAGCTGAGGCTGAAGCCGGACTGGAATGTTCCCACGTTACAAAGGATGGGAAACAGAGACCCTCCCTGACTTGCAGACAGAGTTGAGCACTGACCACAGGGAAACCCTGCGGCTAGCTGACAGGATTCCAATGGCTGGGAATGTCGCTATCAGCAAAACCCAAGCCGGGATCATCCTGTGTTTGCTTCTTACCGGCCACAACTCCATAGGGACAGGTTTTACAGAAGCTGCTGCCCCTGCCCAGTTTGTGGGGTAACCCCTGCCCACCATAACCCTGTGATTCCCATGCTGCGTCTGTGGGGAAGCCTTCGACAAGGCGTTAGTGTACACCATGTCAGAGTCCTGCACAAAACAGAATGGGGTGGGGTGGGGGGGGGTGTAGGGAGTGACGAATATATCCTAATGTCGTGAACATGGCCCCGCCCCCATTTCCCAGGGGCTGTTCCTCTGAGAACCATCTCCACCGATACAGTGGGTGGGGGAACTGACCCAATTCTAACAGTTTGTATGGTCTGCCCATCGAGATCCAGGCCTCGAATTTCACATCCAAAGTATTCCAGGAAGACATGGGATAATCCCGGTTGTGTGGTCCAGCAGAGGTCCTCACTCTATCACTCACAGTCACAGAGCGCACTAGAATTATACCACCAGGCTCTGAGAACAATGGTCCGTGGCAACGTAGGGCATCACAAGGACCCCCAAGACTGGCATAAACAAATAGATCTTCTGCTCACTATCAGAGACTGACCCAATGAGTCCCCTGGTTTTATTCCATTTCAGTCACTGGGTGCAAGGGCGGTAAAGTAAACATGGAAAGTTTGAGGTATAAAGAAAGACGGGATAGGCTGGGACTTTTTTCACTGGAACACAGGAGGTTGAGAGGCAAAACTTACAGAAGTTTATAAAACAATGAGGGGTGTAGATAGAGTTAATGGGAGTTGTCTTTTCCCTAGGATGGGAGATTTTGAGACTAAGGGGCACATTTTTAAGGTGAGAGGAGGAATGTTAAAAAGACATGAGGGGCAAATTTCTTTTACACAGGGAGTGGTTCGCGTGTGTAATGAACTTCCTGAGGAAGTGATGGATGCAGGTACAATTACAACCTTAAAGAGACATTTGGATAAGTACACAAATAAGAAAGGTCTGGAGGGATATGGGCCAGGAGCAGGCAGGAGGGACTAGTTTGGGATTAATGTTGGAAATGGACTGGTTGGACCGAAAGGTCTGTTTCTCTGCTGTGTGACTCTATGGGAAGGTTTGTAGTGCAGAGAAGGAATATCCCACGTTCATCTACAAGCCTGTAATCTCCCAGACAATGGTTAACCAAAGGACAGACAAGCATGACCATTCGATTGAATCTTGCCAGAAATCAGCTGTGTGTCATTTTCATCGGATTTCCTGGAACATTTCTCTCTGCGGCTTTTCTCGTGCAACTGTCTCAAAGCTGCATCTTTGATGAGGTCCCGCCTTCCCTAAGGCACCCCTTTTGCCCAGTGCCAGCGCAGTTCTCCCAGTCACCACAGGTGGATGTGTTCACCACTGCCAGGATCCCTGGTGCCAGCACTGTCTTGGAACCCCCGCCATTCACCCAGTCAGGAACTGGCAATGTGGGGTGGGTCTACACTGTGTACAGAGTGGCACAGCAACCACAAACCCAGTGTTTCCCACAGCACGCGGTTGGCACCACTAATGCTTACCTCCTTTGCACATATAACTGCACGTTCCTACATCGATCACTGTATAAGCACCAAACCCCATAGCTTCACGGTGCTTAGCCATATCCTGTCTTACCGACCTGTCTAAGTCACTGCTACACTTCTTTAATTCCACCAAATCCCAGCCTTTTTTAACCATAGTTCAATGGTTGGTCATCACTTAAAGGGAAACCTTTCTAATGCTTCAAAATAATCACTCTGTTCACCAAGACCAAAAGCAGAACCAAAATCAAACAAACAGAAATTGCATTTGCCTCTTGGAACAGAAAGGGAGGATTGGTCTTTCAGCCACCAATGATTTTCCAGTCAATGAGTGATCACTGTACCCAGCTGTCATCTACTGGAGCCAAGGTCAATTGAGTTCTGTCTGGCTTGTCGTGTCTGATGTCACTGTGCTCTATCATGCAGAAAGTGATGTTCCTCTTGCTCAATGTTCTCCTCCTTGCCCTCTTGGCCTGTCAGCCTCCATCACATCCCCTCTTTGCCCCCTCCAATTGTGACAAGGACAGCATGCTAGGATTATACAGCGCACTGTCTCTCTCTGTGGAGTACCCTGAAACTATCCCACGGACCAGTTCAAACAGCAGCACTACCTCATCTTCAGGAGGCCTATTGTCTGCTCCACCTTGGGCCTGGTCAAAGAATGGTCTGTATTTTATCTGCGCTCCACCTCAGGGGGATTGAGAGTCATTAACAGGACAGACAGAGGGTGACCCTTGTTCCTCAGTAACCATCCTTCCGGTGACACCTGGGCCCTCAAAAGCAGAAGAACATAAGAATTCTCAAAGGTACAGGTAACATGGCAGCTTCCATTGACTTCTAAGTCTATAATCAGTTGGACTTTGATGGAATGGAGCCCTTTCCCATTGATGATCTCAGTTATATTATGATATGGCCCTCTCTGTGTGAGGTCAGAGAGTCCTACAGCACGGAGACAGGCCCTTTGGCCCAAACTGGTCCGTGCTGACCAAAATATCCGTCCACGCTAACCCCATTTCCCTGCACTTGGCCCCATATCCTTCTAATCCTTTCCTATTTGTGATTTGTCCAAATGCCTTTTAAACGTGAATGTACCAGCCTTAACCACTTCCGCTGGCAGCTTATTCCACAGGCGTACCACCCTCTGTGTAAATAAAATGCCCCTCAGGTTCCCTTTCTTCCTTTTCCCTCTAACCTTGAACTAATGGTCTGTGTGCAGTCTACTGCACCCTTTACCTGGGGGAGGCCAGCTATATCGCCACTGCCTGGGGCTGTGACACTGAGTGTGTCACAGGCAAACAAGATGGAGCACCGTGATCTGGCCAATACTGTTATCTGTCACTGCCTTTGTTGGGTGAGGATTGGGAGATCCTACACAGTCCCAGGGGCTTCCTGGAAGGTGACAGTTGCTTAAATATTCATGGCAGCTGTCATCTTGATGCCAACGGGGATAGATTCGCCCCCACCCTACCCCCCCCGATCCCCCGACTGCTTCAGGTCACAGCTCCTACTGCAGCAGCTGGTTGTAGTTCAGTGATAGAGTCCTGGGACATCCTCAGTCTGAGTTTACACTGTGCCTTGCACTAATGTCATTGACGACCGTGGAATCTGAGCCTCCTGCACATTCTGAGGGGAACTTCAGCTGTGACTGTTTCCTGTGGAGGCTGATTGGTCACTGCTGGTCCCGGCCTTGCAGTCTGATCTGTTCCTCCTCCGTTCCTCTGCCCCTACGCTGCGAGCAATGGGAACCCCCTCTGCTCCAGATGGATCTATCGATGAACCCGTGTGGGGAATGCAAGAAACAGTGCAGGTCCTTAGTGATGTGAGCAGTCAGCATACTTCTCGACAGTGGGCCATGCAGCACCCCAACATGGAAGGCCACAGAATATCTCCACATGGGTGGCAATTTGACATTGGACCAGAGCTAGTGAATGCAGCACCAGTCATCTTCCAGAGATTATTATACTAATACCGTAATACTTACAGATTAAAGTGAGAAGGAATCAATTCTGTGCTGCTGTGCAATCCCAAGGTCTGGGATTGTCTTTGTGATTTATGAACCACAAAAGCCATTTTGAATTCACTGAGATTTCTTCTGCTTCACAGAAATGACTATCTTCAATCTGCAATGACCAAGATCAAGGTCAGACGTACCTGTGACTATCATTTGACCTCCACACACACAGTCAGACATTACAGGCATTCCCCATGCACTGTATTACAATCGCAAATGTACTCTGCATGTGCACAGTTGATGCAGTTTTCCCTTTGGAGAATCTCCCATCACTCAAACGTTTTGGGACAGTAAAAACAAATGGACTCCACCCCCTCCAGATGTGGTCAAGACCATGTTCAATCTGGGAATTTTAGAATCGAGAGATCACAGAACAATGCAGCTCACAGCAAACTCTGAGCCTGGTTGTCAGCTTCCCGTCCCCTTCCCACCATCCACAAGGCACAAGTCAGGAGTGTGATGGAATCCTCCCCACTTGCCTGGATGGGGGCAGCCCCAACAACACTCAAGAAGCTTGACACCATCCCATTTCCACAAACCTCCCGATTCTCTTCCTACCTGGCATTCCTTGGACAACCAACACTACTATTCTCCCGTGCCCCCAACCCCTTCCCCAGCCAACACCATTCGTGGTCCTTTATGTCCTGGAGTTACAACTCCAACTCTCATCCTCACCCACTGAACCTCAACTCTTCCTATTGGTCCTGCCCACTATCATTCTCCACATTCCTCCTGTCAAAGCCATGGTGGTGGTGATGACCTATCACTTTCTCAGTCCCAGAGCACCACCTCCTCCCATGCACTATTGCCTCCAGCCCCCTTGCATGTCAAATTTCTCATCTTCACTATCCTTGTCCCCTTTGCATCCCAGGTTGCCACCTCCCATCCCCAGCAATGTGACCCTGCACCTCCCTACCTCAACCTGTTGTCTGGTAAACCCTCATCATTCAGTGACATCTCAGAACTGTCCGGGGATCACCCCTGACAGACTTGGACAGACAGTCTCTCCAAGACAGACAGACCCCTTCTGAGGAAGGGTCACTTGACCCAAAAAGTCAACTCTGATTTCTCTCTGCAGATGCTGCCAGCTATGCTGCACTTCTCCAGCAATTTCGGTTTCACTCCTGACTGCTGATTCCTGATCACTCACTGACTGACAAACTGCGAATCCCCTGACTGCCTGCTCTGGACATGCAGGACTAATCATGACCCACTCCCCAGACTGTGGTGAGACTGCCATGCATCTTGTAGATAGTACACACTGCTGCTACTGAGCATCAGTGGTGGAGGGAGTGGGTGTTGTGGATGTGGTGTCAATCAAGTAGGCTGTTTTGTCCTGGATGGTGTCAAGCTTCTTGAGTGTTGTTGGAGCTGCCCCCATCCAGGGCAAGTGGGGAGTATTCCATCACACTCCTGATTTGAGCCGTGTAGATGGTGGACAGGCTTTGGGGAGTCAGGAGGTGAGTTACTCACTGCAGTATTCTCTGACCGGCTTTTGTAGCCTTTGCGTTTATGTGGTGAGTCCAATTGAGTTTCTGGTCAATGATAACCCCCTAAGGATGTTGATAGTGGGGAATTCAGTGATGGTAACACCATTGAATGTCACAGGACGGTGTTTTGATTGTCTGTTATGGAGATGGTCATTGTCTGGCATTTGTGTGGCGTGAATATTTGCCATTTGAATATTGAACATATTTCACTGCATTTGTACACGGGCTGCTTCAGTATCTGAAATATTGTCCTAAAGGTCTGCCAATTCATCGACTGATCCTCTAACCTAATTTGCCAATTTCATGCTGCTTCTTGCCCCTATAACTTTCCTTATCGCAATTTAAAAATATAGTCTTAGACTTACCTCAGACCTCTTTCCCTCAAACTGAATGCAAAATTCAATCATATTATGTTTGTTGCTACCTAAGGGCACCCTCGCGATGCAATAAGTAATGAATTTGATTGCATTGCTCAATACCAGGTCTGGTATAGCCTGCTTTCTGGCTTGCTGTGAACCTGTGTTTTAAAAATACATATCCTGAAAATATTTTAGGTGTACTCCTCTTCTGGGCTACCTTGGCCATTCTGACTTCTGCCAGTCTACAGTGGCTCAGTGGTTAGCACAGCTATCTCACAGCACTAGGCGCCTTGGTTTCGTCTTCAGCCTTGGGTGACTGTCCATGTGATGTTTGCACATTCTCCCGGTGTCCGCGTGGATTTGATCTGGTTTCCTCCCATAGTCCAACAATGTGCAGGTCAGGTGGATTGGCCATGCTAAATTACCCATAATGCCCAGGGATGTCTGGGTTGGCCACAGGAATTGCATGGTTACAAGAATGGGGTGGGTGGGTTGCTCTTCTTGGGGGCGGCTGGTGTGGACTCAATGGGCTGAATGGCCTGCTTCCACATTGTAGGGATTCTATGATTTTATGCTATTGGGTGTCATCTGCCTTTAAGGACAGTCCTGATTACATTCAGCTTTGTTCTCAGGGTGGCCAGTTCAACATTAATACAATTTCACATGAGGTTCACTGTACATTCACCCATGAAGGATGCAGATAAAAGCTTTTCAACTGATGTACACCCGAATCTCAGTACATCACTACAAATGGGAAATAACTTGTGGCATCTAACCTGTTCCTCCTCCTTTTAGATGATGCTCCTTTCTGCAGAGCTAGATTCCTGGACTGCAGAGCTGTCTGATCTCTGGGGAATGAAAGTATTTTAACACCTCCGTGCTCTGATTTATCTGAAAATCTCCGAGGGCCCAATGATAAGTAGTTTCTTCTTTAAGAACAAGCGCTACTTCAAATTGAAAACCAGTCGACTGGGATTCCTGTGGAGCTGAGTTCACAGCTGTGTTAGCACTGGAAACCAGGCCTCGCCTTTAATGAGTATAAATTACCAGAGCCTGCACCTTTCTGAAAATGCTCGAGCGTTAGCTTTCACATTCAGAGCAGTATTCGCCACGCAGCCCTATTCCTTACAGAGAAGTTGTAGCCCTGTGAATGTCTCCTAAAGTGACTTCATTGCTGTGATCAATGTTTAGGAAATCAGCTTTTCTCTTCCGATTTGAAACATGCTTCATAACGTCACTGTCCATTCTGATTGTCTATCAGCAGTGTAATCAATACTGGCTTTGTCAATCAATCAGCGTTTGTTGCTGCTGCAGAATTAACTGGTGTGGATCATCTGAAACGTGGCACTCTTGCATTTGTCCTGATGAGGGCGCAGCTCTGCCTGACCAAACAACGACCTGTAGTTTTGCATTTCCCAGCCCAGCCGTGTTAATATCCGAGTGTGGTCTGTGAGTTTGTGATACTGAGCTGTCAGTCTGATTGAACCAGGCCAATCTAAGCCGTTTATGTACAGTCAAGATCCAGATAACTGGTACTTTTCAATTTGTAATCTGGATCAGCCACAGTTCCTGTTAAAACAGTCTTCCACCATCTCTTGCATCAGTCAGAAGACATAAAAGTTTGAATGTTTGTACAAATTGATTCCTCCCCGCTCTTATCAGACTTTTGAATGGACCGCTCAAATGTTAATTCTGATCTCTCTCTCTGCACCTTCTCTGCAGCTGTAACATTGCATTCTGCACTCTGTTCCTCTACCTTGCAGGGTACAATCTGCCTGTATAGCACACACGAAACAACACTTTCCACTGCATCTTGGTACATATGACAAGAATCAAACAGATCACTCAGTCTTGCCTGGGAAGATGGAAGTTTGTGAGGTTGAGTACAGGAAATATAAGCACATGCCCCGGCTGCCATCTCAATGCAGTTCTACCAGAGTTGTCAGCTTGCAGATGAGACATGAAAGTGAGGCCCTGTCTGACCTCAGGTGAACACAAAAGGCGAACCATTCACCCAACATGTTTGTGCTAGCTCTTTGCATGAGCAATGAACCTGGTCCCACTTTCCTGTAGCCTGACAAATTTCCCTTCTACGTACAATGTTCTTTTAGAAAACCATGACTGTATTGCCTCCAGCACACTGTGAGACAGGGCATTCCAGCTCCTAGCAATCATAGAAAGGTAGAAAATAGGAGCAGGCGTAGACCATTTGATCCAACGAGCCTACTCCATCACGCAGTAGGACCATGGCTGATCATCAACTCCATTTTCTCCCCATAACCTTTAATCCTAAGAACCAAATCTAACTCCTTAAAAAATAAACATTCAATGTTTTGGCCTCAACCACTTTCTGAGGCAGAGAATACCACGAGCTCTCCACCCTCTAGGTGAAGGCATTTCTAATCACCATGTAAAAAGGTTTTTCCTCATATCACCGCTGCAGTGCCTGGATGTAAATACTCCAATTGTGACTGAACCAGTGATTCATTGAGATTTATCACAACACCCTTCCTTTTGTACTGTCTGCCTGTATTCATAAAGCCTGTATGTTTAATTACTCCCTCCAGCCTCAATGATTTATTTATGCTCGCCACAATTTTTTGCTTTATGTTGTTTTTCTCTGCAGTTTCTGACAAAACAAATCACGTCATATTTCTCTGCATTAAACTTCATCTGCCACTTGTCTGCCCATTCCATCAGCGTGCCTGCGTCCTTTGAAGCCTGCCATTATCCACCTCAGAGTTCACAATACGTCTATGTTTTGTGTCATCTACATATTGTGAAAAGTCTGTGAGAAGATTTGTAGCTCGGGTGCTCGTTGTTGTGGTTCTGTTCGCCGAGCTGAGAATTTGTATTGCAGATGTTTCGTCCCCTGTCTAGGTGACATCCTCAGTGCTTGGGAGCCTCCTGTGAAGCGCTTCTGTGATCTTTCCTCCGGGATTTATAGTGGTTTGAATCTGCCGCTTCCGGTTGTCATTACCAGCTGTCCGCTGCAGTGGTCGGTATATTGGGTCCAGGTCGATGAGCTTATTGATTGAATCTGTGGATGAGTGCCATGCCTCTAGGAATTCCCTGGCTGTTCTCTGTTTGGCTTGCCCTATAATGGTAGTGTTGTCCCAGTCGAATTCATGTTGCTTGCCATCTGCATGTGTGTGGAGATGATGCAAACAGATGAGCCAAACAGAGAACAGCCAGGGAATCTCTAGAGGCATGGCACTCATCCACAGATTCAATCAATAAGCACATCGACCTGGACCCAATATACCGACCACTGCAGCGGACAGCTGGAACTGACAACCGGAAGCGGCAGATTCAAACCACTACAAATGCTGGAGGAAAGATCACAGAAGCGCTTCATAGGAGGCTCCCAAGCACTGAGGATGTCACCTAGACAGGGGACGAAACGTCTGCAACACAAATTCCCAGCTCGGCGAACAGAACCACAACATATTGTGAAACGTTGAAATCAGCTCCAAAATCTAGTCATTGCATCAAGGAGAGTAATGATTGTAACATTGTCACCCGGCAATCTTCCCTCCACTCTGCAAATACATTCATGAACCAATCACATCTGTTTTCTGTCACTCAGCCAAGTTCATATCCTATTGTTCTGGTTCCTTTTGGTGTCCATCACAAAGAGAAGTGGAGCTCCCCCTGGTGGTCTGGCCAACCTTAATCCTTACTCCATATCAGTCGGGAGGTTATTGGTCATTTTTATTGCCGTTTGTCAGAGCTTGCTCTGTACAAAATAACGGTTACTTTACAACAGACACCACAGTTCAGAAACACTGCACTAAGTTGTAAAGCTAGCATTGGATTTATCCTGAGGGCCTGAGTGGCGCTAGTGAAATGCAGGCTCCGGTTGATGTCAGCACAGGCACTACATACCTCTGGTAGGTATCTGTGATGGGTTCAGCAGTCTCCTACTGACGCTACATCACAGGACCACAGGGTAACATTGTCAGGGTAACATTTGTAAAGTTCTCATGTCTCACCCACGTTTGGACATGGTACAATCCATCATCTCCACATTATATAGCACAGGCCAATCAAAGGAATCGTTCCAAAGGAGGCAAGTGACAACCTTGCGGGAGTGACACAAAATGTCACTGATGGTTTCACAGCCCCAACCGTAGCTGCCTGTTTTCCATTATCCCCCACTATTTCCCTTATCCACCCAAGTTGATTTTTTTTTAATCGTTCCTCAAAAATATCAAATTGCCAAATGAAGAGAAAGTAAATACAGGGGAAACCTGCTCCCTACAGAGGTTCACTCTGCAGGTGCTTTTCCTACCAATAACACTGACCCCGTGAAGTTCATAAATTCTATCCTCGGCCTGTGTTGAGTTATTTGATCACAACCAGGCAATCATTGGAGACACCAAGGGGTGCAGAAGAGGTTCACTAGTTCGATTCCAGAGATGAGAGGGTTAGCTTATGAGGAGAGATTGATTAGAGTGGGACTTTGTTTAGTGGAATTTAGAAGAACGAGGAGGGATCTTATAGAAACCTATAAAATTATGAAGGGAATAGATAAGATAGAAGCAGGGAGATTCTTTCATGGTCACCTCAGCCAGTGCAGGAATTGAACCTATGCTATTGGCGCCACTCTGCGTGACATACCAGCCATCCGAGCTAAACCCACCCCTGATTTACCATACAGTACAGTATCTAACTGCTAAGACAGAAAGAATACGTTTTGCATTTTAAAGACTGTCAATCAAAGAATTCCAGGAGCAGGCTGCATTTTTGATTTGTTTTCCATTTGGGATGGAGATTTCCCCATCCCAAAGCCCCTACTATACTTAAATAATGGAAGTATAAAGTACTCAAACCCACAGTGGAGCCTGGAGTCCTGAGCTCCATGCGGTCTGACTTTATGCACCCCTCTCTTGTGTGCAGATGCAAATTTTTGGAAACCGGAATGGGGTCAGGAATCCCAGAATTGGGGTGTCCATGCTATTTTTAAGGGGCTGAGTGATAATCTAGACCTAATATCTGTGATAAAGTTAAAATTCACACAACACCAGGTTATACCCCAACAGGTTTATTTGGAAGCACTAGCTTTCAAGGTGCAGCCACAAAATAAAACAGTTGGACTATGATTTTTAACTTTGTCCACCACAGACCAACACCAGCTCCTTCAAATCATACCTGTGATAGATAGACATTTGTTCAGTAAATATATCAAGGTGGATAGAGCAGAGGTGGTTAAGTAGAACTAGACTGTAGACCATTGAAGATCCGACTGAATAAGGGAATGGGCTGGAGGGGCTGCAGAACCTATTTCCAAGATAGTGAGCGAAAAAGGAAGCCAATACTACATCTCTCTGGGATTTAGCAGTGACATTGTTTAGATTAGATTAGATTCCCTACAGCATGTAAACAGGCCATTTGGCCCAACAAAGTTCACACCAAAGAGTAACCCACCCAAACCCATTCCCCTGACTAATACACCTAACACGATGGGCAATTTAGCACGGCCAACCCACTTGACCTGCACATCTTTGGACTGAGGGAGGAAACCGGAGCACCCGGAGGAAATCCGCGCAGACACTGGGAGAGCGTGCAAACTCCCAAAGCTGGAGTTGAAGCTGGGATCCTGGTGCTGTGAAGCAACAGTGCTAACCACTGAGCCACCGTGCCGCCCAAGTACCAGGAAACCTAACTAATTGTTCCCACTTAAAAGCAATGCTTACAAAGCTCCCACAGATCATCGCTTTCCACTTTATTCCAAGACATTTTCCAAACCTCCCCCCTTTGTCTGGGAGCCAGAAACAGACCACCAGCCAAATATAAATATTCCCGATTTATTCAGCTTCCTCTTCAATCTGGGTCCTCCTATTCCGACCTCCGCGCACACACACACACAGAACAGAAAATTGCTTTCCAAAGTAATTCCCGAAGTTAGTCAGAGTAGTTGGAAAGCCTGCCCACTGGATGGGGCGGACTAATTGTAACCTGGCGTTGGAAGTTACCCGGCAACAGTGACGTATTTTACTCAGACTCCTCTGATGTCAGAGAATCACACAACTAATAAGCTTAAAATACTTCTGACAACACAATGCTTTAAATCCGCATTGCTGAGTCAGCCCGTCAAGTCAAATGACTCCTTTGATCTGTGTGGATTTAATATTTAAGTATCATAAAGATTAATGTGGGGGAGTGGGGGCTGCCAAGGGGGATGCATCAGCTGAAAAGGACAAAAAAGGAGCTGTTGATAGTTCCACACACACTCATATTTCTATATATGAACAGTCTTGATATAAACTGGGTGATTTACTCATTCCTGCCACTCAGTGAATGAGAAGATCAGAAAGTCTCTCCTCATTTCCTTTCTGCTGCACTGGTTGCTCATATAGAAAAGTGACTGAAGCTGGGATCCTTCACTTTGGAAATGTTCAGTGGGTTACCCTTGTCTAATAAACAAGCCCAGACGCAGGGTTACATCTTTGAGAAAGGAGGAGAAAGTGCACATTTAGGGAGGGAATTCTGGACCTACATTTAATCCATCAAGTTCTTGTCCCTCTCTTCTTCTCAAACACCTCCCTGTCCCCCATTCTCTCTCTCAAACACCTCCCTATCTCTACACCCCTCTATCTCTCAAACACCTCCCTCTCGCTGTCTCTCTCTCTCACAAACACCCATCTGTCTGTCTGTCCGTCCCTCCCTCTCTCTCTCTCTCTCTCTCTCTCAACCACCTTTCTGATCCTTTCTCTGATCCCTTACGATACTTGTTAAAACCCACTTCTTTGACTAATTCGTGCTTATGTGTGTCAGTGTTGGATTTGACATTTCTGTGATGTACATTGAGAAGATTCACTCTGTTAACTGTGCTACAGAGAAACAAGTAGTCATTGTAGCTGCTGTGTGGAAATGCTGTACTCAAGCATTATTCATTAAACACACACAATATAACCCTCATTTCCAGCAAGGAGAATTTTCACTTTGATGAGCTCACATGTTCTGTGAAAAGGGATGTACTTAAAAAAGGAGATTGGCTTTTACATTCCCAACTTGTGCACATTTTAAGCTTTCTCTTTATCACCCATTGTACAAAATCACACAGTTACCAGGTCATTCCGTCACGATGGAAAAATCTGCATCCCTATATTTGGTTTGGGGAGCTCAAGCAGCAGGTGAATTGCTACACCGTTTCCAACATTTCCTCACAGGTTATTGGTATTTTTGCAGGCATTCAGAAACACAAAAAAATAGAAGCTAGAGTAGGCCATTCAGCCCCTCAAGCCTGCTGTACTATTCAATATGATCATAGCTGACCATTGGGCTCAATACCCTTATTCCACCCTGCCCCCATATCCCTTGATCCTTTCAGCCACAACACCTAACATCTATTTCCTTCTTGAGAACACACACATGTTTAGGCTTCAACCATTTCCTGTGGCAGTGGATTCCACAGGCTCACCACTACCTGTGTGAAAGCATTTCAGCTCCTCTCAGTGCTGAAAGATTTATCCCTTATCCTGCTTTTGGACTCCTCCACCACCGGGAACATGTTTCCTACTTATGAGATGCCTCTCATTCTTTTAAACTCCAGTGAGTATAACCCTAACCGAACTAATCTGTCCTCAGACATCAGTTCTGCCATCCCAGGAATCAGTCTGGTAAACCTTTGGTGTACTGCCTCTATAACGACAGGCTGTGCTGGATATAGAGCCACGCTTTGTGCTTCCCAACTGGTATTGTGCCCATTAGTTACTGTAGAAAGCACTTGTATTTCTGTAGCACATTTCAGGACGTCCCAAAGCACATTACAGTCAATTAAGTCTTATTGTAATCTAGGAAATGTGGAAGCCAGTTTAGCCAAATGATTTCTCATGACCGGCAACGAGATACTGCTCAAATGATCCACTTTAGTGAGGTTAGTTGAGGAATAAATTTTAGTTGGGACAGAGGAGAAAATTCCAACAGCAGAGAAAATTCCCTTGCTGTACGTTAAATGTTTTATGTGAAATAGCAGGGGGAGTCTCAGTTAAATGTTTCAGTTGAAGGGTGCCAATGACACAGTAGCTGTCCCTCAGCACCGTGCCTGATTTTTAACTTGGATTGTATGCTCAAGTCTCTGAACTGAGGTTCACACCCACTATTGGCTGGTTCAGAAATGGCTTTTACCCCATTCTCCAAAACTCCCATATCATTCAAAAAAGAAGAAAGAGAAAAGAAAATTTACAGCCCAGGAACAGCCCCTTCAGCCCTCCAAACCTGAGCTGATCCAAATCCACTGTCTAAACCTGGTGCCCAATTCCTAAGCATCTGTATCCCTCTGCTCCCCACCTACTCATGCATCTGTCCAGACGCATCCTAAATGAATCTACCGTGCCTGCCTGTACCACCACTGCTGGCAACACATTCCAGGCACCTACCTCCCTCTGTGTAAAGTACTTTCCATGTATATCCCCCTTAAACTTATCATCTCTCACCTTGAAAAAGTGACCTCTCATTATTGAATCCCTCACCCTGGGAAAAAGCTTATCTCTATCCATCCTGTCTATACCCTTCATGATTTTGTAGACCTCAATCAGGTCCCCCCTCAATCTCCTTTTTTCTAATGAAAACAATCCTAACCTACTCAACCCCTCTTCATAGCTAGCACCTTCCATACCAGGAACATCCTCATAAACCTTCTCTGCACTCTCTCCAAAGCGTCCACATCCTTTTGGCAATGTGGCAACCAGAACTGTACACAGTATTCTATATGTGGCCAAACCAATGTCTTGTACAATTTTAACATGATCTGCCAGCTCTTAAACTCAATATCCCATCCGATGAAGGCAAGCATACCATATGCCTTCTTGACCACTTTATCCACCTTTGCAGCAATCATCAGGGTACAATCGACCTGAACTCCCAGATCTCTCTGCTCATCAACTTTTCCCAAGGCTGTTCCATTTACAGTTTGGTTCACTCTAGCAATAGACTTCCCAAAATGCATTTGTCTGGATTGAACTCCATCTGCCATTTCTCCACCCAATTGTCCAGTCCATCTATATTTTCCTGTATTCTTTGACAGTGCCTTATACTTTCTGCTACTCCACCAATCTTTGTGTCATCTGTAAACTTACTGATCAGATGACCAATGCCCTCTTCCAGATCATTTATGTACATCACAAACAACAGTCCCCCAGCACTGATCCCTGTGGAACACCACTGGTCACCTTTCTCCATTTCGAGAAACTCCCTTCAACTACTACTCTCTGTCTCCTGTTGCTCAACCAGTTCTTTATCCACCTAGCTAGAACATCCTGTACACCACGTGACTTCACTTTCTCTATTAGTTTACAATGGGGAACCTTATCAAACACCTTACTAAAGTCCATGTATATGACATACACAGCCCTTCCTTCATCTATCAACTTTGTCACTTCCTCAAAGAACTCTATTAAGTTAGTAAGGCACGATCTCCCCCGCACAAAACCATGTTGCCTATTACTGATAAGCCCATTCTTTTCCAAAGATAAATAGATTTTACCCCTCAGTACCTTCTCCAGCAACTTTCCCACCACTGACATCAGGCTCACTGGTCTGTAGTTACCCGGACTGTCCCTACTACCCTTCTTGTACAGGGGGACAACATGAGCAACCTTCCAGCCCTCTGGCACCTCACCTGTGTTTAAGGATGCCACAAAGATATCTGTCAGGGCCCCAGCTATTTCCTCTCTCACCTCCATCAGCAACCTGGGATACATCCCAACCGGTCCTGGGGATTTGTCCAACTTAATATCCTTTAGCCTACCCAACACATAATCTCTCCTTATGTCAATGTGATCCAAAGTAAACAAACTTCTAACCTCAGCATTCATCACCTCCTGTTCCTCAGTGAACACTGATGCAAAGTAAGTGCAGGAATTGTTCTAGGGTGAATGGTACAAAGCAGGTAATAGCTGAACTGTAAGCTCACTGTTCATTCCCATTGTCAGGACCTCCCAAATCCATGACCACTTCCATCTAGAAAAACAGGAGCAGCAGATACATGGGAACACCACTACCTGCAAGTTCCACTCCAAGCCGCTCTCCATCCTGATTGGAAATATATCAACTTTGTCACTGGGTCAAAATCCTGAAATTCCCTCCCTAACAACTGTACTGACAGCAAATGGACTGCAACAGTTCAAGAAGGCAGCTCACCACCACCTTCTCAAGGGCAACTAGGGACGGGCAATCAATGCTTGGCCAGCCCGCAGTGCTCACAAGCATAAATGAATCAAATAAATACTTCAGTTGACTTCAATGGAAATGGAGATTGCAGCAAAAAGACATGTTAATTTGCGATCAGTAAACTCTGTCTCAAAGTGCTCAATAGGCGAGGAAGTATTGCATTGTGGTCATTGTTACAACCTGGGGAGCATTGCGCTAATTTGAACTGTGCCAACTGTCCCAAACGACAGTGAGGTAATCATTGTTGTCAGGTCGTTTGAGGAATAAATATTGGCCAGGACGCCAAAGGGTAACTCCTCAGCAGTTCTTGGAAGTGGCACCATAAGATTCTTCACAAGTTTATAAACTCCAAACAGGATCTTATTTTTGCATCTTATCTAAAAGGGTTGGACCTTCACCAGTGCATGCTTCCTCAGTGCCCAAGGGTAGCTTCGCGGTGATCATGGTGATCAAGTACTAGAGTGGGACCTGAACTCAGGCATATTTAACACACAAATAAAGACCAAAGTGCATCTATTCACTTTCCACCATTCTGTTAATTACTTGATACAATGACAAATGGAGTTGTTGACTAGTTATCACAATCAGTATCAACTCATTAGTCTGAGGTGAGGAAACTCCCTCTGGTGGAGAGCTTTGGGATCTATAATGGTAAAGTCACCCGCCCCCCCTCCCAACCACAGCCCACTCACCACAATGTTGACCGACAGAAAAGCATCAGAGTCGGGCTGGGTTAAGGTCTTTTGAGACAGTAGTAGTGTACCTACCTCTGGGCCAGAACAGCTAGGTTCCAACCCTGGAGTGTGTCATGGCAGGTCCGACCATATTGCTTAAAAATAGTTGTTTTCATTCAGCTGAGCCAGATGTGGGCCACCAGCAAGGGTCGTGGAATGGCGATTAGGAGCTGAAGTTGCATCTCATTTTCTCCACTGTTGGCCAGAGAAAGAGAGGTCACGTATAGACCCCCTCAGAGCTGCTCTGCGGTCAGTCTGAATACAGTAAGATCAAGCCTGACATCTTCTTGACATCTTTTGTGGATTTTCAGTTCAATATTTCAGCTTCCCACTCCTCTGTGTGTTTCTTCCTTCTCTTCCTCTTGTTCACTCGAATTACCTAGAAGTCCTACAGCTCCAGGCCAAAAGCCCTGGAATTGCCAGCTCAGGAAACCCAATGGCTCAGGAGCTGGGATTGACCCAATTTTCCAATTTTCAATCATTCCGATTTTTAAAAAAAAATATATGATTTCTAACACCAGATACAATTCGTAAATTTTTCCTTCTGATCGTTGTTCGCTGTGCTGCTCTGAGCCCAGTTTTTTGCTTTGCTCACTTATCTGTCAATCCAGATGGTGCAAGATGTGAGACTGAGTTTACGAAGGCTACATTGAGAAATCCTACTCATGTGAAGGAGCTGCTGGTGGTACCATTGGTCCTTGTTGGCATGCTAGGTAGTGCCCCACCAACACAGCTATGACTTCATCAATCCTGGCCCCGTAACATCGTTTCTTTGGCAGCACAGCGGCTAGCACTGCTGCCTCATAGCACCAAGGTCCCAGGTTTGATTCCACTTCAGGCAACTGCTTGCACGTTCTCCATGTGTCTGTCTGGGTTTCCAGTGGGTGCTCTGGTTTCCACCCACAGTCTAAAGACATGCTTTTAGGTGGATTGGCTGTGGGCAATGTAGGGTTACAGGGATAGGGTAAGGTGGGTGGGTGGGATGCATTTTGGAAGGTCAGTGGGATTTGATCAGCCAAATGGCCAGCTTCCACACTGTGAGGATTTTGTTTAAGTACATTACAAAGCAGCATAGATTAAATACTGAGTAATTAATGTCAACAACAAACAGCCCACAAGAGTTTAATTGACCTTATCTAAGGGCCAGGCTATCCTTAGATAAAATTCAGTCAGTACAATTTATTACAGAGGAATGAATAGATAAATCTTACTGCATCCTGCAATAAATGGTTTCCACATTCATGATTCTGTGCCTTCACAGAATGGCACATTTTGAATACACTGATCACTCTCTCATCTGCGAAACAGTGAGATGCCCATGTCCTGTTAACATATTTGACGCAGACAAAATCTTCAGTGATTGAAACAAACACTCACCTTTCTTAGACATTCATAGCTAACATGACAGTTTGGGAATGAGTTAATGACGAGCAAAATGAATCAGAAATCAGAAGGTGAAGTGCACCTTTAAAGAGCAGATAATGGCCCGTCAAGTCAGCTGCAAACCTACCTTTTTTTCAACCATCATACTCTTAGCAAACTTCCCACAGGCAAAACTCCAAATGTACAAGAAAAAAAAACACTGCGTGAAAAAGTTACCCCTTTAGGTCCCTTTTTATATCATTCCCCTCTCACCCTAAACCTATGCCCTCTAGTTCTGGAATCCCCCACCCCAGGGAAGAGACTTTGTCTACTTATCCTATCCATGTCCTTCATGATTTTGTAAATCTCTATAAGGTCACCCCTCAGCCTCCGACGCTCCAGGGAAAACAACCGCGGCCTATTCAGCCTCTCCCTATAGCACCTCACCTGTGACTATCGATGATACAAATATCTTCGCAACGGGCCCAGCAATCACTTCTCTAGCTTCCCACAGAGTGCTAGGGTACACCTGATCAGGTCCTGGACATTTATCCATTTTTATGCATTTCAAGGCATCCAGCACTTCCTCCTCTGTAATATGGACATTTTTCAAGATGTTACCAACTATTTTCCCCACATTCTATATCTTCTATGTCCTTCTTCACAGTAAATACTGATGCAAAATACTCGTTTAGTACCTCCCCTCCCATCTCCTGCAGCTCCACACAAAGGATGCCTTGCTGATCTTTGAGGGGCCCTATTCTGATTGCTGGGCCTCTTGCTGAGATATTTGTATCATCGATAGTCACAGGTGAGGTGCTGGAAGACTGGAGGTTGGCTAACGTGGTGCCACTGTTTAAGAAGGGTGGTAAGGACAGGTCAGGGAACTGTAGACCTGTGAGCCTGACGTCAGTGTTGGGCAAGTTGTTGGAGGGAATCCTGAGGGACAGGATGTACATGTATTTGGAAAGGCAAGGACTGATTAGGGATAATCAACATGGCTTTGTGCGTGGGAAATCATGTCTCACAAACTTGATTGATTTTTTTTGAAGACGTAACAAAGAGGATTGATGAGGGCAGAGCAGTAGATGTGATCTATAT
>NC_057727.1:67223180-67318314 GCF_004010195.1 Chiloscyllium plagiosum
GGCTGAACAGGCTGGGGCTGTTTACCCTGGAGCGTTGGAGGCTGAGGGGTGACCTTATAGAGGTTTACAAAATTATGAGGGGTATGGATAGGATAAGTAGACAAAGTCTTTTCCCTGGGGTGGGGGAGTCCAGAACTAGAGGGCATAGGCTTAGGGTGAGAGGGGAATGATATAAAAGAGACCTAAGGGGCAACATTTTCATGCAGAGGGTGGTAGGTGTATGGAATGAGCTGCCAGAGGAAGTGGTGGAGGCTGGTACAATTGCAACATTTAAGAGGCAATTGGATGGGTACATGAATAGGAAGGGTTTGGAGGGATATGGGCCGGGTGCCGGCAGGTGGGACTAGATTGGGTTGGAATATCTGGCCGGCATAGATGGGTTGGACCGAAGGGTCTGTTTCCCTGCTGTACACCTCTGTGAGTCTATGACTTTCTTACCTTTCCTGGAGTTAACCCATATATCTAACTGTATCTTTGGCTTTTCTCCCTTCCTAATTGCCATCCATCACATGAAAAATTTTTTAAAAGATGAAAAGGAGAGAGAGGAATGAATGCGACCAGTCCAGAGCAGATGAGCTCAGCATGTACACTACTTACTGTGCTGGTACCGCCATCTTGAATCTGGATCTGTCTTCAGTTAGATTAGATTCCCCACAGTCTGGAAACAGGCCCTTCAGCCCAAGCAGCCCACACCGACTTTCCGGAGAGCAACCCACCCAGACCCATTCCCCCGAACACTACGAGCAATTGAGCATGGCCAGTTCACCTAACCTGCACACCTTTGGACTGTGGGAGGAAACTGGAGCACCCGGAGGAAACCCGTGCAGACACAGGGAGAATGTGCAAACACCGCACAGAGAGTTGCCAGAGACTGGAATCGAACCAGGGTCCCTGGCGCTGTGAGGCAGCAGTGCTAACCACTGACCCACTGTGTCGCCCAGCAACATGCCTGGTTCTATTACTGGAATGTTGTTAGGACTCTTTGCACTGTCCAGTGCTTCCAATTTTTTCTTAATATCACATGGAGTGAATCAAATTGGCTGAGGACTGGCATCTGTCATGCTGGGGACCACTGGAGGAGGAGTGGATTATCCACTCGGCACTTCTGACTGAAGAGTGCTTCAGCCTTATCTATTGCGTTGATGTGCTGGGCTCTTCCATCATTGAGGATGGAGATATTTGTGAAGTCTCCTGCCCAATTGTTCACCACCATTCGTGACTGGATTTGGCAGGACTGATCTCACGGACTCCTGGAGGGACATCAGCTACAGCAATAACAGAGAGAGACTCTTGGCTGGAGTGGGTCTGGAGCGTGGACTCTTCAGTGGCAGCAGGTCATCGACTGTAGTAGAGTGGGTGCTTGGAGGAGGGGCTCCTGCCTGCAGGAGATCTGATTCATCGGTTGTGGCATCACTTGCTGTTTATGCTGTTTGGTAAGTAGTCCCGTTTGGGATCTTTACCTCATTGTCAGGTACGCCTGGTGCTGTTTCTGGCATGCCCTCCTGCACTGTCTGTTGAACCAAGGTTGATCCCGTGGCGTGATGGTTATGGTTGAGTGGGGGGAAATGCCAGGCCATGAGGCTGCAGATTATGTTGGAGTATGATTCTGCTCCTGTCGATGGCCCACAGCATCCCATGGATGTCCAGTCTTGGGTTGCTGGATCTGTTTAAAATCTGTGGGCGGCACGGTGGCACAGTTGTTAGCATTGCTGCCTCACAGCGCCGGAGACCCGGGTTCAATTCCTGCTTCCACACTGTAAATAATCTAATCTGTCATATCAGACTCAAAATGCTAGCTGTGTTTTTTCTCTCTCTCTCCACAGATGCTGCCAGTTTCTCCAGCACTTTCAGGTGTGATTTTAGACAAAGTGCTCATTCCCTTAGAGGGGAACCAGACAAGAAATGGTCGTTCAGAAAATGGTTCCATTTTCTCCAGTGGGGGCAAGGGAATTCCACCCAAACTCCAACACCTCTGTGGGTCCCGCCCTTCCCGGCCCCTGCTCACCTTGAGACAGACGCCGTCCAATTTCACACCCTGGGGGTTCGCAGTGAGTTATCTATTTCTTTCCTGACCCTCACCAGAGGTCCCTGAGGCCTTACACGAGGTAAGAACTACTGAGGCACTTTGATTTAAAAGAGGCCTTAGTGTGTCACAAGCTACCAGAGACCTGTGAATGGAGTCTGATCCCTGGGGTCTGCTCCCTATCAGTTAATCACACCTTGGCCAGCAGCTCAGGGCTACCCTTTCATACCACTGTGCTCAGTGAATTGGAAACCTATCACTCTCTATCTTTTCCTTCCATGTTATAATGTGAAAGAGGGTTAGGGGATGCCAGCAAGGTCAAAATTTATGGCTCATTCATTGTCCGTTCAATGGCCTACCCCAGCCACCCACTACAGGGGAAGAGGATACCTCATGAGGACAGAAGTGGGTGCTGGGTCCCACAAGACGATCTAGTACTGGGAGAGGG
Source organism: Chiloscyllium plagiosum (assembly GCF_004010195.1). Taxonomy (NCBI): domain Eukaryota; kingdom Metazoa; phylum Chordata; class Chondrichthyes; order Orectolobiformes; family Hemiscylliidae; genus Chiloscyllium; species Chiloscyllium plagiosum. The sequence goes on from NC_057727.1 coordinate 67,225,652, forward strand.
CTGCAGTTCTGAAGGTGCCATCGATCAGATGAGGCGTTCAACTGAAATTCAGCTTGGTCAGGTGCAAGTGATCCCATTCCAAAGGAAAGCAGAGGAGTTATCCCCGGCTACCGGCCAATACTATCCCTCAATCAGTGTCACCCAAAAACAAGACACACTATCTGCTTAATATCTGATTGGTGTTTGTTAGATCTTGCTGTGCATAGATTGGCCACATTCCAAAAGCACCTGTGATTCAAAAGCATCACCTTGGACTGCGACCAACGTCATGATACATCAATGCAACTCTTTCTCTCCATCTCTTGGGATGAAACATCTCATGAGGAAAGGAATGGGTCTTACTTGGTCCAGCCACTCACTGAATTGCGGCGCCATTATCTCCGGGGGTGAAGGGGGGGGGGGTCCACAGCACATTCCAGGCATTTGCGTGGAGATACTGGAGGAGTGATTGGGAGGAGAGTCTTATCAATCCGTATACCAGCAAGAGGGAAGGGAGTGGAACGCTGCGGGGGAGAGGTAAAGGAGGAGATGATTGGAGCAAGGAAAAGCAGCAAGACACCAGAAATGCCCTTTTATAAAATCTCAGAGTCTGGAAATAAGCCAGAAGTAACAATCGGAACATGATACTCACTGCAGTTAACGCTGTTGCTGCAGCTGGAGTGAGACAATAGCAGACACCTGCAGCCTATTAGTGATCAAACATTCTGTGGCTGGCTCTAATCACTCACTCCTGAATACCGAACAAATGCCTTTTTGACAAGCCTACCTCTGCAAATTACAGCAACTCCAGCTTTCCTTATTCATTTTAACTCCTTTCCTTCCCAGTGAAGTCTACAGCTCTGCTGAACTGTGTCATGTTCCAGTTCCCATCCCAGTCTTTATCCCCCAATCTTCCCCAGTCACGTTCAGAAGCATCTGCCAGTACAGGTTCCATTCTGAATGACATAATTAACCCTGACTGAAGAAAGGATCAGTTATTACCAATTAATTCATCTTGCTCAACTCAAGACTGTTGGGCCTTGCTTGGAGCTGAGTGGTAGTGTGGGCCAGGTAACCTGAGTTCAAGTCCTCACCTTCTCCTGAGGTGTATACGAACACCTCCGAGCAGCTGATGAGGAAAAGTAGGTTAATTTTTTTTAAAATCATTGCGGTTTTGTATTTCTACTCAGGTACTGTAGCTAAGCTGGATGGTTTCACACACATCTGGGAACACAAATGTTTCCTCCTCTAATTCCCTTAATCTTGACAGAGCCTATAAAATCAGAACAAATGGAGTGAAAAGATTGTGCTAAACTCAAACTGTCTTGTAACTCGTGCTTCTCATGCAGAAGAAAGCAATTTTCTCAAAGGTTGGATCGTCCACACAACCAGTTTCCACTTGGCATTTTAACACCCAAGAACTAAATCTTATGAATAAAGAATTTTAAAAAATGGAAAAAAAAGAAAAAAATCTGTAGGGTTCCAGTGGGGCACTGTTTGTGCTCCTACCTCTAGGCCAGGAGACCTGGGTTCGAGTCCGCACCTTCTCCTGAAGTGTGTAAGAACATCTCTGATCAGTTCAATGGTAAACATCAGCCATCTTTAAAACTAGCTCCCACGGCACACAATGTGAACCAGGCTGCCTATGGAGCTGTCCATCATCCCCAGTAAATCCACAGAATTCAGCTCCACTCACAATTGCTCTGCTAACAAAGCACTCCATGCCAGTCTACAGTAGGAACTGGGAAGGGCTCATTGTGCAGTGGTAGTGACCCTACTTTTGGGTCACAAGGGTCTGAGTTCTAGGCTCTCCTGCAATGGAGGCATGTCATAACACATCCAAATTGGTTGATTAAAAATAATTGTGGCAGTACCTGGATAGTACCTTGTGCTGACAAGCTAATGGGTAAACTTTGTGCCACGCAAGTGTTAGCTAATGATCAGTTCAAACAAGGGGAACAACACAACCCCTCTTTCCCTATTCATCAACTATGTCACCTCTCTCTAATCAGCAATCAAATCTCTTATTGTCAACATCCGGTGAAGTGGGGGCAATCAGCGTCCCAGGACCAACCATCTTTGCTGCAAGAGCAGGGTTCAGGGACCAGGCCCTGTCCAAAACTGGTTCATTGTCTAATTCCTCAAAGAGTTGGAGATAGTGAGGACTGCAAATGCTGGAGAAGTCAGAGTCGATAAAGTGTGATGAAGAGTCAAGCCCGAAATGATGACTCTCTTGCTCCTCAGGTGCTGTTACAAACCACACAACACCAGGTGATAGTCCAACAGGTTTACCAGGTGGTTGTGAAGGAGCAGCGCTCCGAAAGCTAGTGCTTCCAAATAAACCTGTTGGCCTATAACCTGGCATTGTGTGGTTTGTAACTTTGTCCACCCCAGTTCGACACCAGCTCCTCCACATCTTCCTCAGACACTGCCTGACACTGCTGTGCTTTTTCCAGCACCACACTTCATTCACATCAATTCCTCAAAGAGTGCCCAGCATCTGTAAAGTTCAAGCCTGGATGGAATTACAATGATTGGCAGTATAATGTACCTGATGCCACAAAACATCCAGAAGCATCCCCTATATAGGATGTGTGGAATGTCAGGAAATATTGCAGTGTAGCTCCCCAATGTTTTCCTATCTTTAACATCTGCAATATGATATCTCAAACATCGTGCTGGAAAGGTAACACGTTGAGTGCAATTCCCCAAGGGTGATGTTTAAATCAGTTCATCTGAAATGTGAGATTCTGATCACTTTTCTTTTTAGATGAGTAAATCTCCTATGGTCTTGTCTATGGTTAAAAATCACACAACACCAGGTTATCGTCCAACAGGTTTATTTGGAAGCACTGGCTTTCAGACTGCTACTCCTTCATCAGGTGGTTGTGTGGTTCGGGTGAATGAAGGAGCAGCGCTCCGAAAGCTAGTGCTTCCAATTAAACCTGTTGGACTATAACCTGGTGTTGTGTGATTTTTAAATTTGTCCACCCCATTCCAACACCGGCCTCTCCAAATCGATCTTGCCCATGGGTGCCTGCTATTGTCTTTGCTGTAAGGCAGAGGTTACAGCGCCACACCTGGAACATGTAGGAATTACAGGTGTTGGAGCTCTTGGAGGTTGCAACAGCCACACTGCATCAGATGAGGACGATAATATTGCAGTATCACCCATCAACGACATTACAAATGCATAGATTTTATATAGGTAGTCAACTTCATGTGGCTCTGCCAACAAGACATCAAGAACAAGTATAGTCTTTATGCAAAGAGGGATGTAGGGATGTAACATTAATGGATCACAGCTTGCAGATTTTACATGTCACAACCTTAAATGCATGTGTCCAATCTTCATTTTTGTAACTTCCAAGGTAAAGGTTTATCATGGTTGCTGCCCATGTAGACTTGTCATAGTGCAATTCCATCCTCCAGCCAGTGGTGGTGCTGCAAGATCTCCAGTCTGACTTTGGTAACTTGCATTCTGAAGTTCATTTAGTTTAAAGAAGGAGTAACATGTGCTCTGCATAAAGGGAACCCTGTAAACTTACTGCACTTGGACTCCAAGAACTCATTACTAAGGTTTTGTGAAAAATAAAGGCTCTTGGTGTAAGAGTATGGATCGAACGTTGGCAGAAAACAGAGAGAGGCTTTGTCTGATTGACAGGATACCTATGAGTAAGGTCCCAAGGGGGTCTGTGCTGGGGCTCCAACATTGTACAATTCTCAAAACGACGTAGATGAGGCAAGTGAGGCATGGTGCTTAATTCACGGATGACACCGAAATAGTTCGAAAAGTCTGTTGTAATGCAGACAATAAAGAGATTGCAGACAGATTTGGCTAATTTTGAACAAGTGAACAAAATCTGGCAGACAGAATACAAAGTGTGAAAGTATGAAATTGTTCACTTTGGAAGGAAGAATGAAAATAAAACAGTATCATTTCGATGTTGAATGGCTGTAGAATTGCGAGATGCAGTGCAGTTTAGGTGCATGAGTCACAGGAAATTAATATTCAGGGACAGTCATAATCAAGATAGCTCTTGGGATTCTCTCCTTTATTATGAGAGGGATTGAACATAACAGGATGTTATGCTCCATTTATGCAGGGTATTGGTGAGCCACATCTCCAGTGTGCAGTTTTGATCTCCTTCTGTAAGAAAGGATTTACATACACTGGAGGTGTTTCAGATGATGTTCACTCAGAGGGAGTGGGTTGTAAAAAGTTGAGGGAAGGTTGGACAGAATGGCCATGTTTCCAGGAGAGTTTAGAAGATTGAGGCTGTCTTGATTGATGTGTATTAGATCATGAATAGCCTTGAATGCAGAAAGGATGTTTCTTCTTGTGGGTCAGTCCAGAACCATTGTTTTGTAATTAGGTGGGGATTGTCAAACGTTTTCAAGGCAGATGTCGATTCTTATTGGGTAAAAGACTCGAGGATTCAGTGTGGAAGCAGACCATTTGGTCCATACCGATTCTCCAAAGAGCTCCCCAGCCAGTCCCACTCCCCTCTACCCAATCCCTGTAACCCTGAATTTCCGGTTGTTTCAAGATCCAGCCTGCACATCCTAGACACTATGGGCAACTTAGCATGGCCAATCCAGCTAACACATCTTTGGATCTTGGGGGAAAAACCCGAACACCCGGAGGAAACAGGCAGGCACAGAGAGAATGTGCAAACTCTCTCACACGCATAGTCACCCGAAGGTGGAATCAAACCCAGGTCCCAGGATGATTAGAGGTAGATGGGAATATGCAATGTGAAATACAAAGAACTCAGTCTGGTCTGTATTGAATGGCAGAGAGGTCTCAAGGTGCTGAGTGATCTGCTTCTGCTCCTGCTTCGTATGTTTGTGTGTTTGTGTGAACGTGGACAAAAGTGTTACAAGTGGAAAGCGTGTTAGGACGTGCGCGCAAATGGGAAACTTAGAATGCTACCTATGAAAATAAAAGCCATTTGAGAGGCACCTTGCAAACGTAGCAGTGAAAGGGTTAACCATGAGAGCATGGTGTTGTGTACAGGAGCTATGATATACTCTCCTACACACACTCACAAACATGCTCACACACTTTCAACAAAAGAAAATTAAATCAAAGTACTGTTAATTATAGAACAGTGGTGGTAATTATGTGGAAAAGTGCGGAGATTGAATATCAATGACCGAGCGCAATCAGCATCACTTTGTATTGTGGCACCGAACTCAAGGACCTTCACATGGTTATGAAGAGCCCTTGATCTCTGTTGCAGGAGGAGAGATCACACTCCATTGACGAGAGCTGGTTGTTTACTTTTTATTGTGTGTTCCAACCAGTTGTTAAGTTTTCTTTAGGCCTTCGCCCAACAGTGAATTGCAATCAGCCCAGCATGCAAAGCCAATCCGTCTTTGAACAGACCTACATGGAACCTGGAACTTCTCGTGGCTATGAGTGGTGTTGTAGCGGTGACATAACCAGGCTAGTAATTCAGAGGCCAGCGGGTTCAAATCCCACCGCGGAATTTCAATTCAATTTACACATCTGGAATGTAAAGCTACCCTCTGTGTGGAGACCATGACCAGCTATCATTGTTTGTTGTCTAAGACCACCCATCCAGAGCAATGATCGCCTTTAGGAAAGAAAATCACCATCTTTACCTGCTCTGGTCTATATGTGACTCCAGACCTACAGGAAAGTGGTAGATTCTCATCCCTCCTCTAAACTGGCTGAGTATCTCTCTTAGTTCAGAGGCAACAGGGAAAGGCAACCTCTTATTCTGAGATTGTGACGTCCAGTCTGAGATATTCTCACAAGTGGAAGCATCTACCCTGTCGTGGACACATCTACCCTGTCGTGGACACATCTACCCTGTCGTGGACACATCTAACCTGTCATGGAGAAATCTACCCTGTCGTGGACACATCTACCCTGTCGTGGACACATCCTGTCGTGGACACATCTACCCTGTCGTGGACACATCTACCCTGTCGTGGACACATCTAACCTGTCGTGGACACATCTACCATGTCATGGACACATCTAACCTGTCGTGGACACATCTACCTTGTCATGGACACATCTACCTTGTCGTGGACACATCTACCCTGTCGTGGACACATCTACCTTGTCGTGGACACATCTACCCTGTCGTGGACACATCTACCCTGTCGTGGACACATCTACCTTGTCATGGACACATCTACCTTGTCGTGGACACATCTACCCTGTCGTGGACACATCTACCTTGTCATGGACACATCTACCTTGTCGTGGACACATCTACCCTGTCGTGGACACATCTACCTTGTCATGGACACATCTACCTTGTCGTGGACACATCTACCCTGTCGTGGACACATCTACCTTGTCATGGACACATCTACCTTGTCGTGGACACATCTACCCTGTCGTGGACACATCTACCTTGTCATGGACACATCTACCTTGTCGTGGACACATCTACCCTGTCGTGGACACATCTACCTTGTCATGGACACATCTACCTTGTCGTGGACACATCTACCCTGTCGTGGACACATCTACCTTGTCATGGACACATCTACCTTGTCGTGGACACATCTACCCTGTCGTGGACACATCTACCTTGTCATGGACACATCTACCTTGTCGTGGACACATCTACCCTGTCGTGGACACATCTACCTTGTCATGGACACATCTACCTTGTCGTGGACACATCTACCCTGTCGTGGACACATCTACCTTGTCATGGACACATCTACCTTGTCGTGGACACATCTACCCTGTCGTGGACACATCTACCTTGTCATGGACACATCTACCTTGTCGTGGACACATCTACCCTGTCGTGGACACATCTACCTTGTCATGGACACATCTACCTTGTCGTGGACACATCTACCCTGTCGTGGACACATCTACCTTGTCATGGACACATCTACCTTGTCGTGGACACATCTACCCTGTCGTGGACACATCTACCTTGTCATGGACACATCTACCTTGTCGTGGACACATCTACCCTGTCGTGGACACATCTACCTTGTCATGGACACATCTACCTTGTCGTGGACACATCTACCCTGTCGTGGACACATCTACCTTGTCATGGACACATCTACCTTGTCGTGGACACATCTACCCTGTCGTGGACACATCTACCTTGTCATGGACACATCTACCTTGTCGTGGACACATCTACCCTGTCGTGGACACATCTACCTTGTCATGGACACATCTACCTTGTCGTGGACACATCTACCCTGTCGTGGACACATCTACCTTGTCATGGACACATCTACCTTGTCGTGGACACATCTACCCTGTCGTGGACACATCTACCTTGTCATGGACACATCTACCTTGTCGTGGACACATCTACCCTGTCGTGGACACATCTACCTTGTCATGGACACATCTACCTTGTCGTGGACACATCTACCCTGTCGTGGACACATCTACCTTGTCATGGACACATCTACCTTGTCGTGGACACATCTACCCTGTCGTGGACACATCTACCTTGTCATGGACACATCTACCTTGTCGTGGACACATCTACCCTGTCGTGGACACATCTACCTTGTCATGGACACATCTACCCTGTCGTGGACACATCTACCCTGTCGTGGACACCTCTACCCTGTCGTGGACACATCTACCCTGTCGTGGACACATCTACCCTGTCGTGGACAAATCTACCCTGTCGTGGACACATCTATCCTGTCATGGACACATCTACCCTGACATTGACACATCTACCCTGACATTGACACATCTACCCTGACATTGACACATCTCCCCTGACATGGACACATCTACCCTGTCAAGTCCTCTAAGAATCTGTATATTACAACAAGGCCGCTCTCATTGTTCTGTATTTCTACAAACACAGGCCCATCCTACTCAACCTGTCCTCCTGAGACAATCCTCACCAATGACACCCACATACCATGAAAATTAAATCCTGCTGATCGAAAAGCGAACGAGAATTTCTGAGAAGGGAGAAGAGTCATACCAAACTATTTTCCCAGGAAAGGCTTGGATGCCAGTCACAATGGATATGACAACCTAGGGAGGGCAAGGAGTGAGTCAAAGAGAGAAGGGTTTGTAAAGCAAGGAAGGGCATAATGAGAGTTCAGGAGAGAGTCACAGAGGATTGGTGACTGAATGAATGGAAGTATTACAGTGTAATAAAGCAAAGAACTGAGGAAGCTGGAAATCTGAAATGAAAACAGAAATTGCTGCAGGAACCCGACAGGTGCGGTCAACGGAATTAACATTTCGGGTCTGGTGGCCTGTCTTGAGGACAATATTCTTCAGACAATATTGTAGAGTGGGTAGATCTAAAAGCTGGATTATCATTTGCTTATGTGATTTTTCATGGCATCTTGTTTTTCATAACAAGAGGGATTGAGTATAGAAGCAAAGAGGTTCTTCTGCAACTGTACAGGGCACTGGTGAGACCACTCCTCCAGGATTCCTGAAGAAGGGCCTGTGCCCGAAACGTCGAATCTCCTGTTCCCTGGATGCTGCCTGACCTGCTGTGCTGTTCCAGCAATAAAGTTTCAACTTTGATCTCCAGCATCTGCAGACCTCACTTTCTCCACTGGTGAGACCACACCTGGAGTATTGTGTGCAGTTCTGGTCACTGGGCTTGTATACCCTTGAGTATAGAAGATTGAGAGGGGATCTGATTATTAAAGGATTGGACACTCTGGAGGCAGGAAACATGTTTCTGCTGATGGGTGAGTGCCGAACCAGAGGACACAACTTAAAAATAGAGGTAGACCATTTAGGACAGAGATGAGGAGAAACTTCTTCACCCAGAGAGTGGTGGCTGTGTGGAATGCTCTGCCCCAGAGGGCAGTGGAGGCCCAGTCTCTGGATTCATTTAAGAAAGAGTTGGATAGAGCTCTCAAGGATTGTGGAATCAAGGGTTATGGAGATAAGGCAGGAACAGGATACTGATTAAGGATGATCAGCCATGATCATATTGAATGGTGGTGCAGGCTCGAAGGGCAGAATGGCCTACTCCTGCACCTATTGTCTATTAGCATACAAACTAGAGTTCTTTCTATTTCCCCATGCTCAATTGGCATGAATTAAGAATACAAATTAGAATTCACCTTCCTTGGGTCAAATGGCCTTGATCTTTGGATAAGAACCCTATACTTACTGTGTTATGTCTCAGTGAGTATGTGAATATGCCTTTAAGGGATACACACCTGTATCCTAGCTTGTGTCTGCATCATAAGATCATAAGATGCTGGAGAAGAGAGAGGACATTCAGCCCATTGAGTCTGTTCCATCATTCAAGGCTCATCTGATAATTCCCAACCTCACTTTGTTGCCTTTTCCCCATGACCTTTGATGCCCTTGCTGATTAGAAATCTGTCCATCTCAGCCTTAAATATACTTAATAACCCAACCCTCTGTGGTAAAGAATTCCACAGACTAACTCCCCTCTATGAGAGGATATCCTCCTCATCTCTGTTATAAATGTAGGATCCCTTATTCTATGATTGTCTCCTCTCGTCCTAGATCTTCCCACAAGTGGAAACAACTTTTCCGCATCTTCCCTGTCAAGTCCTCTAACAGTCTGTATGTTACAACAAGGTCGCTCTCATTCTTCTATATTTCTACAAATACAGGCCCAAGCCTGTACTCAAGCTCTCCTCCTGAGACATTCCTTCCAAACCTGGAATCAGCCTACTGCACCTTCAGTGGACTGTCTCTGATACCAGTATGTCTAATCAGTACCTTGTGTAGTTTTAGCAAACTCTCTGTACTTTTGTACTCCATTTCCTTTGAAATAAACACCAATATTCCACTTGACTGTCCTCTTGCCAGCTCAGCTTGGTTGCTCGTTTTTTTTGCCATTCAAGATGAGAACTCCCAACTCACTCTGTTCCATAGCTTTCTGCAGTCTTTCTCCATTTAAATAATATTCAGCTCCTCTATTCTTCCTGCCAAAGCGCAAAACCTCACATCTCCCCATTATATTCCATCTGCCAAATGCAGCCCAATCACAACTTGTCTATATCACTCTGCAGACTCTTTGTGTCATACTCACCTATTTTTGTGCCATCCGCCAACTCAGAATTAGAGAGTTGTACAGCACAGAAACAAACCCTTCGGTCCAACCTGTCCATGCTGAGCAGATATCTTAAATTAATCTCATCCCATTTGCCATATTTGGCCGATATCCCTCAAAATCCTTCCTATCCATATACCCATCCCAGATGCCTTTTAAATGTTGTAATTGTACTAGCCTCCTCCACTTTCTCTGGTAGTTCATTCCATACACACACCACCCTCTGCATGAGGATGTTGCCCCTTAGCTCCCTTTTAAATCTTTCCCTTCTCACCTTAAACTTATATCCTCTAGTTTTGGACTCCTCTGCCCTGGAAAAAAGACCTTGTCTATTCACCCTATCCATGCCCCTCATATCAACCTCTATAAGGTCATCCCTCAGCCTCCAACGCCCCAGGAAGAACAGCCCCAGCCTATTTAGCCTCTCCCTATAGCTCAAACCCTCCAACCCCAGCAACACCCTTGTAAATATTTTCTGAACCCTTTCAAGTTTAGCAACATCTTTCCTGTAGCAAGGGGACCCAACTTAAAGGCAGCATCCAAAGATGGCCTCACCAGTATCCTATATAGCTGCAAGCATGTTGCAGTTTGTCACCAAATAAACTAATATGAGCCCAGACACTTATACATCTATGTGAAATAATGATATATAATAGACAGCTGTAATAAATTTCTGTTAGATCCTTCAATACCTATTATCCATGTCCAGTTTTGCATGCTATAAGACATTGTTTCATCAGGCAAAGATATCCTACTGGAGGTGAACCCACATCTATACTGTGGGCAGATGCCCTGTTCCAAGGTCTGTGACTTATGCACTACATGAATGCCAGAGACTGAGAGAGACAAGAGACAATCTAACCATCTCCCTTGACATTCAATAGCATTGTCACAGCTGAATCCTTCACTGTCAACGTCCTTGGGGTTCCCATTGACTAGAACCCGAACCGTGTCAAGGTTAGAGCGGCGCTGGAAAAGCACAGCAGGTCAGGCAGCATCTGAGGAGCAGGAAAATCAACGTTTCGGGCAAAAGCCCTTCATCAGGAATGAGGCCAGCCATACAAGTCATGGCTAAAGGTCAGGCCAGAGGCTTGGAGTTCTGAAGCAGGTAACTTATCATTTAACTTCCTGTTCCAGGAGGAGAAGGAGGCCATTCAGCTTCCACAATTCAGCAAGATCATGGAAAATCTTATTGAGGTCTCAACTCCACAATCCCACCCCTACCTTCAATAACCACCGATTCCTTTGTTTAGTCAAGAATATGTCAAACCTTGCCTCAAAACTATCCGCGGACTCTACCAGTGGGGAAGAAAATTCCAAAGGTTCATGACAGGGAGAAAAAGAAAATCCTCATCTGTTTTAAATGGGAGTCTGAAAATAAACCACGTCCTCTAATTCTAGTCTGTCCCTGAAAGAAATATCCTTTTCGATCAAGTGTTCTTAATAAATCTCAGGCATTCAGAAATTAATGAGATGCTTTACCTGTGAAATCAATACTGTACTTTTGACATGGGGGTCAGAATTAAATGTATGGTTTGGTTACTGCTCATGCATGTCAGCTGATTCCGAATGCAATTTGCCAAACTGGTGATATGGGTAAATTCCACATCAACATTTGTTCTTCATGTCAAAGAACAGACAAATTCCTACATTAATAACATTTAAAAGGCATTTGGACAAATACATGGATAGGAAAAGTTTAGAAGGGTATGGACCAAGAGCAGCTAAATGGGGTTAGCGTGGCTAGACATTTTGATTGGCATGGAGCAGTTTGGGTCAAAGTGTCTGCGCACTGTAGGACTCTATCAGAATCCAACCTGTCACACTCTCTCAGGATCTTGTACATCTCAATACGATCACTTGTCATTTGCCAAAACTCCAGCTTAAGAAAATCGCACGCCTGGGTAACCAGTCTCGGGAGCCTTCTCTGAACTGCTTCTGAGGCAGAAGTTGAGGTTGTGATGGAATACTCTCCATTTGCCTGGATGGGGACACCATCCACGACGAAGCAATCCATTTGAGCAGCACCCCATCCACCACCTTCCATATTCACTATTGGCAGCAGTGTGTACCATTTACAAGATGGACTTCAGCAACTCCTTTCCCACCAGCATTGTGGGTTTACCTACCTCACTGAACTGCAGCAGTTTGAGAAGGCAGCTCACCATCACTTTCACAGAGGCAACTAGGGATGGGCAACACACGCCAGCCCAGCCAGTGAAGGAATAAATTTTAACAAGTACCAACAACAGCAGTGGCCCCACCTGGTTCACACTCAGGAGGAGGTTGGATGTACTGCACTCAGAGTACCTAGAGTCCACGTCAATTCTGATAATCGATGGATTGCTGACCTTCATCGGCTTCCGGTCTCAGCTACTCAATTCAGATTCCCTCCTGGTCTTTCACCATAGTCTATCTGCCACTGCCTCCAGCCTCACAAACATCTCCATTCCTCCAATTCTGACCCTACGCACAGACAACAGCTTCCATCCGGAATTGCTGACTGAATCTTCAGCCACTTAGGTCTCAGGCTTTTTGATTCCCTCCCTCAACATCTCCAGTACCAGGGTGGCACGGTGGCTCAGTGGTTAGCACTGCTGCCTCACAGCACCCGAGTCCCAGGTTCGATTCCAGCCTCGGGTGACTGTCTGTGTGGAGTTTGCATGTTCTCCCCGTGACTGCGTGGGTTTCCTCCAAAGATGTGCAGGTCAGGTGAATTGGCCATGGTAAATTGCCCATAGTGTTAGCTGTATTCGTCAGAGGGAACTGGGTCTGGGTGAGTTACTCTTCGGAGGGTCGGTGTGGACTTGCTGAGCTGAAGGGCCTGTTTCCACGCTGTAGGGAATCTAATGTCTCTCCCCACCCCCACAACTTTAAGCCACTCTGTAAAACCTACTGCTTGACCAATGTGTTCTACCATCACTTTCTTGGGCTTGGAAGCAATGTATTTCTATCAGTTATACTCTGTGAAGTGCCTTGATTATAGAAAATACACCCGAAAGATGCAAATTGTTTTTAACACAGTGGATACTGACACTAAGTTTAAATTCATGAAGTTACCCTGTAAGCCAGCTCATTCTCTGTAGGCATGGTAATAAGAGAAAAACAACGAGTACTGAGACAGTTCAAAGCTTACAGTTAGATGGTCAATGTATTTATAATGATTTAGGTTGAATGGACTACAGTTAAGAACTACAAACTTGTATTGTCTCGAACGATTAAACAATATGATTTTGTTGACCATTGCCTCGTACACTCAGTAATATCAGTGATAGATGTCAATGTCCGTTTTGCACTTTGGTGTTCTAGGTAGGTAACAGTTAAATTGCACTTTACTCTGTGTTTGACCTTCATGTGTTTGTTGACAAGCAATTTAGTTTGGTCAATAATCAACACTAAACAGCTAGTTTATTAAGGGTGGAGAAGGACCTTATCTCTCTCCTTTTGGGCCTACCCACTGTATTTCCTGCAGGGGTGCATGAGAAAAAACTTTTCAATATTCTCACGTTCTGTGCAAAAAAGAATATCTTGCTAAGTTGGATATCTGAAAACCCCCCCAGGCCTGTCGGGTTGGCGGAAGATTGTTATGGAGCATAACATGGATTTTCTCACAAATATGGTACACCACAAGACTGAGAATTTTTACAAAACATGGCAGCCCTTCCTGGAATACCTGGACACAGATTTATCTGCCACACTAACAAGGGCTTTTATATAGCCGTAACGATTGTGTTTTACGAGTCCAATATCCAGGGAGGAGGAACTGTGAATGTATGAGTGTTTTGTTTGGCTGGGCTGAGTTATTACTATTTATTTGTTTGTTGTTGGTTATTTATTTATTTAGTTAAATTGCCAGTTTGGGTTCTTTTAATTCTATATTTTTCTGTATATGTTTATACATTTGTACATGAGGGTGGGTTGGGAATTTTGTTTTGTTTGGGTTTTTGTATATTGTTTTGAATTGCATTGTTTTGTACTTGTAATATTAAAAAAATCTATATTTTCAATAAAACTATGTTATATAAAAAAAGCTAGTTTATTTCATCATCATCGTCATTTTAAACAAACCTCGGACAAGAGGTACTGATCTATTTCCTGCAGATATGAAAGGGAAAATAGTTAGCTGTGACCATCCATTCACACAGACTGCCAACTGCAACTTGTTGACCACTACTTAATTAGCTGTTGAGGGACTCCAGGGAGATACTATGGTGGTTCAAATCTGATTCCCATTAATTGACTTTAAAGCTGGATAAGAGCACTACTCTCAATACTGGAAGACCAACATTACTGTGTTACAACATGAGGTAAACCCTCCAGTTTAATTTAAAACCAGCAACACAGAAAAAAATTATCCTGTGCAATAATCTGTAAACATTTGAGAGGCCAAGAACTATTTAAAGCAAAAATTAACAACTTTATTTCTTAAAATGTAACTGAGAATAATAAACTAACAACTATATACAAGTCCTTCCTCTAACCTATCTTTTACCTTCCCTTCTGTAATACTAGTCTGATAAAATTCCCAATTAAAAGTTTCATGACAACACTTCTTATCTCAAAACTAAAATCCACTGTGATCTCCATTTCCGCCTTAGGATTCTATTTTTCAGATAATAGCCCTCCGGAATATTCTCTGCCTCCTTTTCAGAACACGCATCCACATATATATCTTTTATCGTCTAGTCTTGCTGTTGCAAGTCCCTTAGCCTTTCAGGAATAAACACTTCTGTCTGACCCTCTGCGTGTTCAGGTTTTTCCTGCACCATTACAACAAACAGGGTATCTGTTAACTGAACCTCAACTCCTTCATCTTTCTCTTTATCATAATTCACAGCATGCAGCAAAATGTAATGTGATCTGGCTACCACACAGTCTGGGAAAATACCAGGATATTTCTGTTTTAACTCCTCAGTTTCTTGATCTTCCTTGGGCTTCTCCACAACAAGGGATGTCACTCCCACCTTGGATCCTGCCAAATCATTCCCAGAACAAACTGAATTCCTGGAACCGACACTCTGTCAATCGCTCTCACTTTAACTTTCCCAGTCTTAAGTTGGCACTCCAACCTGATCAGATATAGGGGGTCACTAAATTTCTGTCCATCTATCCCACAAATTACCACACTCTCAGGTAACACATCAGAAAGATGTGTTATTCACTCATCCCTTACTATCAGTGAATGGTTAGATCCTGTATCTCTCAAAATTATAACTCCTTACCCTTCTCCCCCCCTGCTCTTTCTGAGTAAACTTTACCCACAGAGGCGAATTCTTTGTAGAGATCAGGTACTAACTCCATACCCAGCCCCTGTCTAGGCTGCAGCTCCTCGGCTCTTCTTAGGCTCTCCTTTACTACATTCACTAACGCCACTGGCTTAGCTTCTTTTACCACATCTTTTCCCACAGTGTCTTTCTTTAATGATCAGCGCTGTGTTTTTCCATGTCCCACCTTCAGGCAGTGAAAACATCTTTTCCCACTGCCCTTCTTGAACCACCAGCATAGTAATTTTCTGTGTCCCACTCCATTACAGTGAAGACACCTGAGGCCTTTCACCTCCTTTTCACTCTCTTGGGCTTCTTAAACCTGTGGTAAACCCTTGTCAGTGTTCTCGACTCTTTGTTTCATAGCGGAGGATCTCCCCTACTCCCAACTTGTATCCCTCACAGGATGAAATTCTGGCCGGAAGTTTGTCTTATGCACCAAGATGTACTCATCTGCTAATTCTGCTGCCCTTCTCACTTCCTGAACTTTCTATTCCTCCACGTGAATTCTTACCATCTCTGGAAGTGAGTATTTAAACTCCTCCAGCAGAATAATCTCTCTTAGAGCTTCAAATGTCCTACCTATTTTCAAAGCATGCACTAGGCTGAGAGAAGGTGAGTCGGGGCTCCAGAAGCAAAGGTATGAAAAATGCGGTGATAATGACAGTGCATAGAGAGATTATATAGTCATTATCACCTCTTTATTGCTACCTTTGCTTCTAGAGCCACGACTCACCTTCTCTCAGCCTAGGAAATACCTCCCTATTTCTCCCTTTTTGTTTAGCTTTGACAAAGGGTCAGTTAGACTCGAAACATCAGCTGTTTTCTCTCCTTACAGATGCTGCCAGACTTGCTGAGATTTTCCAGCATTTTCTCTTTTTTGGTTAAAAATTAGCCTTGTTGCGATAGGTTTAGAGTCACATGTAGGCCGGACCAGGTAGGAACACCAGGTTCCTTCCCTAAAGGGCATGAGTGAACCAAATGAGTCTTTCCTGACAATGGATCTCATAATTCCAGATTTTGACTGAATTCAAAATCCATCATCTACCACGACGGGATTCAAACCCAGTTCTCCCTCACATGACCTAGCTCCAGCAATACCACTGAGCCACCATCTCCCCTAGCCATTTCTATCTTAACGCAAAGGGCCCCAGTCTATTCAGTTTTCCCTGATTGTTTCGTTGAGATGCAATGAGAGATAATGCAGGAAGGTTAAAATCAAATCCAACAAGGTAGGACAGAGTTAAAACACAGTACCAATTGACATTTGGAAATTTGCAACATGCTTAAAGACCAGATGGCTAAAGCATGAGAGGCCATAATTGAGTCCATATTACAAGCAAATGACAGTCAAACATAATGTGTGGGGGAAGGAGAGTTAGAAAATGGCTGCTTCAGACCTTAGATACCAGCATCTCAGTGAAGATAAAACCACAACTGGCAGCACAACTGCTGAATAGGATTAAAAAGCTTGCCCTTTCACAAAAAGTTGCAGGGTTGTGGGATTGGATGTATTCTTTACAATAAGAGCCTTCAAAATTGGAATCCTTGTCCCACAGTACCGTGCCCATGCTCCTTGCACCAGTGTTGGTATGTCAATGATGATGGCGCTATTCTGTCACAGCCACCTATTCACTTCTACTTAGGCGTCTATTCAATGCCTGACAATACTTGGGGCAGCCTATTTAATACTTGCTGTGGTGTCACATGCAAAAGACCATATTCTGGGTAACTGCTGACACCGATCCGGTCCCCAGGACCGAACAGAAAGCTGTCTGAGAGATCCAGACTGGCAGGGAGAGGTCAGACATTGAAAGTTTGGGAGGTCACACAAGCTTGGCAGATGCATTGCTCATTTCTTCACAAGCCACTGCCATCTTAACTCACTGCAAGTGTGTTGTGAATGATCCTTCCAAGTGCTTGGATGGTAGCAGAGCAGGAGCAGCTTTGTAGAAAGGTACTTGGCATGTCACCTTCCTTTGACCAACCTTAGTGTCCAGATAGGGGGAGGATAGCATTAGCTGCAGTGCATAAGCAGTGTGCCTACACTTGTGGCCATTCTGAAAATGATCATGGTCCGTGGGCTGTTATTACTAATTCAGATGGAAGACAATGCTTTCTCAGACCCCAGACTTTCAGTTCACAACGGGGAAGCCATGGCTGAGTGATATTATCACTGGACTGTTAAACTGGAAATTCAGCTGGGAACCTGTGGTCAAATCCTGCCATGGCAGATAGCGGGATGTAAATTCAATAAAGAATCCGGAATTAGGAGCCTAATGGTGACCATGAATTCATTGTGGATTGTGGAAAAATCTACCTGATTTCACCATTGTCCTTCAGGGAAGAAAACTGCCATCCTTACCTGGTCTGGCCTACACATGACTCCAAACCCACAGCAACGTGGTTGACTCTTAAATGCCCCCTGGGCAGTTAGGGATGGTCAATAAATACTGGCCTAGCCAGAGATGCCCATATCCCATGAGTAAATTTTTAAAAAAAGCCCACTTGGAGTCCCAAACCCAACTTTGGCAAGTCATGGACCAGGACTGGGTAGAGGAGAGAGGGAGAAACTGCTCCCACTTGCAAAAGGAACCAGAACGAGAGGGCATAGATTTGAAGCAAGTTGAAAAAGGAAGGAAGGGTGATGTGAGAAATAAACCTTCTCACATGACAAGTAGCTAGGGTATGGAACGCATTCCAGAAAGTGTGGTGGAGTCGGGTTCAATTGAGTCGAGAGCGGGGCGCTGGAAAAGCATAGCAGGTCAGGCAGCATCGGAGGAGCAGGAGAGTCAATGTGTTGGGCATGAGCCCTTCGTCATGAACATCAAGTTCAATTGAGGCATTCAAGAGAGGCATTGGATGGTTATTTGGATAGCAATAGGTGCTAGGACGTTGGGATAAAGCAGGACATTGGCATGGGTGAGGGGGGGTGATCTCTTGAAGAGTTAGTGTAGATACAGTGGCCTTCTGCACTGTAAAACCTCCATAATTTTGTGACCCCCAAGCAGTCCAAAAGATAGACCTTCCAACCAAAGAACTACCAGTTGTTCAGGGTGTACCCATTGCTGTGATGTAGGAAACATGACAGAAAATAAAATGTACACAACAAGATTCCACAAACAGCCATGCATTAGTATTCAGTTAATCTCTTCCATTGATGCTAGTTGAGAAATAAAAACACCAGAGAGAAGGGCTTTTGCCCGAAACGTCGATTTTCCTGCTCCTCGGATGTTGCCTGACCTACCGTGCTTTTCCAGCACCACTCTAATTTTGACTCTGATCTCCGACATCTGCAGTCCTCATTTTCGCCTAGAACTATCCCACTGCTATTTCATCAAAATACTGGGATCCTTTTGCATTTACCTGATGGGACTTGTGTTTAAATGCCACATCTGGCTGGTGGTATCTCTACCAGTGCAGCACCTAACCTTCAGCACGGCTCTGTCAGTCAATGTTTAGATTAGATTACATTACAATGTGGAAACAGGCCCTTCGGCCCAACATGTCCACACCGACCCGCCGAAGCGCAACCCACCCATACCCCTACATTTACCCCTTACCTAACACTACGGGCAATTTAGCATGGCCAATTCACCTGACCTGCACATCTTTGGACTGTGGGAGGAAACCGGAGCACCCGGAGGAAACCCACGCAGACACGGGGAGAATGTGCAAACTCCACACAGTCAGTCGCCTGAGGCGGGAATTGAACCCAGGTCTCAGGCGCTGTGAGGCAGCAGTGCTAACCACTGTGCCACCGTGCCGCCCACATTTACTCATGTTGGAGTTTGATGGCCAGGTATGTGGACTGAAACCTGACCTCACAACATTATGATCAGGGTTGGGGGAGCTGCCAGGGAAACAGAAGCGGTGGGGACAGTCAGCAAAGACGGGCTGAAATAGTTCTTTGAAAAGGCCTGACTCAAGAGAATAAAAATGCCTGCTGCCAAGATAATGGAGTCAGTCGAAAAATTGATGAGTTATGAAATCGATTTCTTTTTTTCTGTGGGTTTTTCACATCATTCCCACCCACCGTTAGACTTGGCAATTTGCATGATTGCTACCTTATCTTTTATAGCTATGCTATTATATTCTTGGAAAAATATATACTGGGAGTGGAAGATTTCAAAGCGCGAGCAACAAATGTAATGAAATTTCAACCACTTTAGCACTGTAGCGCTCAATAATGCATTGAGAGTTTAAATAGAAGTCATCTCACAGGATTTTTCAGTATAATTGTGTCACATCAGGGCTTGAATCAATGTGTCAGTGATGCATCATGCTGTGCCCAGTTCAACAGCATGTTGTTGGTCTTTGGCATTGCATTAGACAGAAGTGACACTTACCATGATCTCAGTGCCCAACTATCCATGATATCCCCTCCCCAACCCAGCCGAGGACTATGTAGCTTCGTATTTGAAATGCACATTCCTGTAGGTCAATCAAAGCGAACATCGACTCTTTGGCACACAGCTGAGGCGCAGTACGGCCAGAGGAACTCGGTGACTGGAAACCGATCAGTTCCAACAACTGCGGTGACAAACCCAAAAGCCACGTCAAAGCAAGCCCTAGTATTTGACTAGTGCCTTTTCATGGCCATAGGGCCATAGGGACAAAACGGTTTTTGAAATGTCCGAGGGGTTGAGATGTAGGAAACATCATGGCCAATTGTCACACATCGAGATCCCATGAACAACAGTGTGTTAATGGTTGGATAGCCCGTTTTCTTCTTCCATGTGGTCGGCGAAGATTCCGTATTGGCGCCGAACTCCCAGAAGAGCTGCACTGTTTGATGAGTCCTCCTGAGAGAAAGGACCTCATCTGAAAGACAACATCTGAGGGCCACTCAGCTCCATGTTGGGAGTGTCAGTCTGGATTTGGAGTGCGGCATGAACCTACAGCATTTTAGACTCAGAATATACAACTGCTGCCCATTGAGTAATGTCCGATACCATGTTGTGTTTGAGTGGATCATGTTCAAAACAAAAGCAGTGCCTGACATACATCACTTTTACTGTTGATCAGTGGCAGGCTGAGCATTAAAAGGTTTTCAAACAATGCAGTACTGTACCTTGGCTGTTAAAATGCCTCACCCTTTTTAATGAAACACTGAACTGTGGATACTGAAGACCTGAAAGGAAAACAGTAATAGCTGGAAAAACTCAGCAAGTCTGGCAGCATCTGTGAAGAGAGAAATAGAGTTATCGATTCCAGTCCAATGACCCTCCTTCAATTGTTCTTAGCTCTGACTCAAAATGCTAACTCTGCTTTTTGTCCACAAATGCTGTCAGACCTGCTGAGTTTCTCCAGCTATTTCTGCTTTTATTTTGGCACTTTTCAGGTAGCTGAATGCAGGACAATTGAAACGAATTAATACATTGCGTCAAACCTCATGGCACATAAGACGAGTTGAAAATGTTTTCCAATTAATCCCACCCCCCTCTTTTGTCTCTGAGATTTTAGCCTTTCCAAATATTTATTCAATTCTCTCTGAAAATTATTTTGAAAGAGTTCCTTTCCCATTCTTTCATAGGATGTAGGCATCACTGGCAAGACCAGAATTTGTGGCCCTTCCCAAAAACAGCTGCCTTGCTGTGAGTCAGGAGTCACATGTAGGCCAGGCCAGGTTAGAATAAGAGATTTCCAATACCAAAGGGCATTAATGAGTCAAATCTACGTCATACAATGATAGTTGCGCAGTCAGCATCACTGAGCTTTCAAGTCCAGATTACATTAATGGAAATTAAACTCCACCATCTGACACGGTGAGATTTGAACCTCTGACCCAGAATATTGGTCTGGTTTAAATTATGAGTCCAGTAACATTGCAACTATGCAATCGTTACCCCTAACTGCTTCCAACCATATTTCAAGTAAAGCCGTGTCTGCTGACACCCAAGATGCATTTTAAAGAAAGAGAGATAAAAAGCTTGCACACATAAAAAGAAATAAAGTGAAAGGATATGTTAGTAAATACTAAAAAAGTGTCACGCAAAGTTAATTCTTTTAAAATTTAGTTTATGATGGGCTATCTAATTGTGTGTGGATGGAATGAGAATAATCAGAGGTGGGGATGGGTCGTCGGCATTTACTGGTGGTTTGTTGGTGCCAACAAATACTTTGTTCAAAGAATGGCAGTGGTCTGACTAAAGGCAAGTGCCATGTTCCATTCTCCATGTGTCATGGTCTTGCAATTTCCTCTTTAGTTGGTTATGGGGGGCTTCCCATTTTGGGTCGCAATGAGGAAAATGGCAAGAGGGAAGATTACGTGAGGCATTTTCCCATTGTCTTGCATAACACAAACCCTCTTCTCAAAAGATCTTCTGCCTTTACAGAGCCATTCTCCCTCAAGTGCCATGAGCACCAAAGTTCACAGGTTCTGCTGGTAGCCATGAGCAGGGAGCCCTTACATGGGCTAGGGGCAACTTATAAATAGGCGATCTCTTTCAGGTCACTGCTTTCAAACATTTCCCCAGCTCCCCATCTCCTAAACCATAAAAGCAAAGTATTGCGGATGCTGGAGATCAGAAGTAAAATTAGAAAGTGCAGGGGAAACTTAGCAAGTCTGGTGGGGGGAGAGAAAACAGAGTTAACTTTTTGAATCTGAGATGACGCTCCCCATCTCCCCTCCAATGCTTTTACAAATCATCTTAACTGCACACCCTCTGGCAACTGATCCATCAAGCAATGGAGACAGTCTCTCTTCATTCACTCAATCATGAAATCGCACATTAATCTTCCTGTAACCTTCTCTTCCCTTGATATTTCTAATCAATCTGTTCAGTGATGGAATAGCACACTGCTGGAGCAGTGGGACTTGAACCCTAGCCTACTGGCCCAGGTAGGGGCACTACCACTGCACCGCAAGGTCCTTCGTTTCCTTCTCTAAACAAAACCTCAGCTTTGTCACATGATTGAAGTCAGCGATGTGATGATACAGTGACTCCTCTTAAAGAGAGGTTTTAAGACAGAGGTACTGAGCTGGCTCGTTGGAAAGTAAACAGCTTGTCAGGCCTTGGGGCTTTTTAAAGAGGTTGGGGCAATAGAAGCAGCCTGGATGGGTGTGGCCAGCTCTGTCAGAGTAGGATTTCCGCTTTTTAGGTTTTTTTTAGTTTTGAGATTCAGCATCAGTTGTATTCAGCATTCAGCATCAATGGCGTCTGAACAGGGTTGGAAGCTGCAATAAATATCTCCTGGCTGCTACTCTCTCTGCATTTTCACTTGATTCTTTCCCCCCTTCTCTGAGCTGCTGGTTTGCATGTGAGAAAATTGGATTTCTGAATTTACCTTGTTGCCAAGGGATGTTTATGGGATGTTACTCTATTTGGACAGTTAATTAGTAATAGTTACTGTATCTATCATTCTGTTAAGTTTTCCAGTAGAGTTAAGTTATTCTGAGTTCCTCTTTCTTTGATTGTACCTAAACTACAGTGTTGAAATAAATTATGTTGTGCTTAATGTCGAGTAGTTTGACTAGTGGCATCATATCTGGAACAGACACTTCCCATCTATCTTTAAAATAAGAAAAGGTTAATGTCGAGGCTACCTTCTCAAGATATTTTGAGGGGGTCTGGTCTGGTCTGGTCTGTAACAGTGATTAACTGCAAGCGAGCGGTCCAACTTCTAACCCCATGACCTACCGTTCCATTCTTCATAGCAAAAGGTCACTGCGTTCTTCGTCTTGTGTATTTCGGTCCTGTTGCTGGAAACAGCCATTCTTGGCTCAAATACTTCCTGAAAGGTGTAAGTCGCAAACTGAAATAGGTCAGCTGTAAAAGTACATTGAGATGGTGTTGGAGCTGGCCTCAAGCAATGGCAGTGAAAACCAGCCAGGGTTCCCTCTCCCAGTGATGAGACTTGTTATACGCCCTTATATGTTGACTGTAGGGTGAGAAGAGAATTGGACTCAACCCTGTCTGTGGTCGTATGGTCCCCTAGACTGTTAATGTTCAACCTCTGGGGCCATACAAGAGAAATGGCCACTTACTGAGCTCAGGTATGATTAGATTACTTACAGTGTGGAAACAGGCCCTTCAGCCCAACAAGTCCACACCGACCCGCCGAAGCGCAACCCACCCATAAACCCTACATTTACCCCTTCACCTAACACTACGAGCAATTTAGCATGGCCAATTCACCCGGCCTGCACTTCTTTGGACTGTGGGAGGAAACTGGAGCACCCAGAGGAAACCCACACAGACACAGGGAGAATGTGCAAACTCCACACAGTCAGTTACCTGAGGAGGGAATTGAACCCGGGTCTCTGGCACTTTGAGGTAGCAGTGCTAACCACTGTGCCACCGTGCCGCCCAATCTTGAGGGGATGTACAGCCTACCCCTGTTCTTATGGTGCTATGACTGTAGAATACCTGTGGAACTTTACCTGAGTGTGAGATGTCAAAGAGAATGATTAACAAAGAGAAAAAGCTATAGAATATTTGAGTTTAGGAGATAGACACAGGGCAATCCCTCTCCTGTCATGAGCTTCACTGATTAGAAACAAGTTTCCAAAGTTATTGAGTCATCTCAACCCTCACATTTAGGGGTGATGATTTGGAGGCGCCGGTGTAGGACTGGGCTGTACAAAGTTAAAAATCACACAACACCAGGTTATAGTCCAACAGGTTTAATTGAAAGCACACGAGCTTTCGGAGCGACGCTCCTTCACCTGATGAAGGAGCGTTGCTCCGAAAGCTAGTGTGCTTCCAATTAAACCTGTTGGACTATAACCTGGTGTTGTGTGATTTTTAACCTCACATTTAGGGGCAGCACAGTGGCTCAGCTGCCTCACAGCGCCAGGGACCCAGGTTCGATTCCAGCCTCTGGCGACTGTCTGTGTGGAGTTTGCACATTCTCCCTGTGTCTGCACGGGTTACCTCCGGGTGCTCCAGTTTCCTCCCACAGTCCAAAGGTGTGCAGGCTCGGTGAATTGGCCATGCTAAATTGCCCATAGTGTTTGGTGCATTAGTCAGGGGTAAATGTAGGAGAATGGGTCTGAGTGGGTGACTCTTCGGAGGGTCGGTGTGGACTTGTTGGGCCGAAGGGCCTGTTTCCACACTGTAGGAAGTCTAAAACAAAAGTAGTGGATTCCAGGTTAACGGTGGGATTTGGGCTCGAGATATCTGACACTTAGCTTTGAGCTGCCTCCCTGTACATCTCTTTTTCACACTCTGTCTAAGGTAAGCACGTTCTGCCTTATGAAGATTCAGCGTGGGGTAACTGAACAGCCTGTGTTTGACCCTTTGGTCATTAGATAGTGAACTCCCGCCTAGAGTTAATCTGCAAATGACCTGAGTCAGATAGGTTCGGAACCTTTGTCTCAATCACTGATCCACAGTAACTGGTCTTGTCTCAGTCTTTATAGATATGCTCAATATATAGTGGCTTTTCATTCTTCTGTGAGATTTGAGTATCATTGCCAAGGACAGCATTAACTGCTCATTCCTATCTACCTTTGAACTGAATGGCTTGCTTGGCTATTTCAGAGGGCAGCTACGATTCAACCAAGTTGCTGTGGCTCTGGAGTGACAGGTACGAATGACATATTTCCTTGCCGAGAGAATATCATTGATTGTTGTAAAAACCCACCTGATTCAATGTTGATCTTGCATCACCAATACCGAGTCTGGATTTATCTTCCATTGACTGGACATTGCACCATTTACTGTGGGCAGATTTTAACCCATGTCCCCAGTGGCTTCTGGATTACGAGTCCAGTGAATTGCCATTATCATTCCACAACGTGATGTAATGAAGTGCCCAGACCCCTAAACGATGCCTCTGTACCTCTCCCCTCTTGTCTAGGCTGGACACTATACAGTCAAAGGACTGATTATGACCTATTCCCTGGACTTCAACCCCTGACCGAGAACACCCCTGACTGGATGCTGGGAAAGGCCTACATATTCTTTAGTCCGATGTCCCTTTAAAATTATTCTTCGGACTTTGGAGAAGGACTGTGGGTGGTGGTGCCCTGGATGCTGCCTGACCTGCTGTGCTGTTCCAGCAATAAAGTTTCAACTACATATTCTTTAGTCCGATGTCCCTTTAAAATTATTCTTCGGACTTTGGAGAAGGACTGTGGGTGGTGGTGGGAGTAATTGAACAGCTCATTCAAAGAACCAGCACTGGCAGAACAAGATTGACTGACCTCCTTCTGTGTAGTACAATTCAATTAAATGGTATGTTGGCTTTATTGCAAATACAGGGAAAAAAAAA
Organism: Chiloscyllium plagiosum; assembly: GCF_004010195.1. NCBI lineage: Eukaryota > Metazoa > Chordata > Chondrichthyes > Orectolobiformes > Hemiscylliidae > Chiloscyllium > Chiloscyllium plagiosum. The sequence goes on from NC_057727.1 coordinate 67,251,168, forward strand.
GTCTTACAGCAATTAAATAAACCCTTGGATACCATGTACAGTTTTGCTTTGATTATCAAAGGTAGTATATACTTGCTATAGAGGGAGTGCAATGGCGATTTACCAGCCCAATTGGTGGGATTGCCTGAGGAAAGCAGACTGAAGAAACATGACCTGTGTCATAGAGCCATTGATTCATACAGCACAGCAACTGACCCTTCGGCCCGACTCATCCATGCCGACCAGGTTTCTAAACTGAACTAGTCCTATTTGGCCCATATCCCTCTCAACCTTTCTTATCCATGTACCTGTCCAAATGTTTTTTTTTAAATGTGGAAATTGCACTTCCCTCTATTACTTCCTCTGGCAGCTTGATCTGCTGTGTGAAAAGATTGCCCCCTCAGGCCCCTGTTAAATCTTTCCCCCTTCACCTTAAACCTATGCCCTCTAATTTTGGACTCCCCTACCCTGGAGAAAAAAGACCTTGGTTACCCACCTTATCAGTGTCCCTCATGATTTTGTAAACCTCTACACGGCCATCCCTCAGCCCCCTACACTCCAGGAGAAAAAGTCCCAGCCAATCCAGCCTCTCATAGAGTCAGAGAGTCCGACAGCACAGAGACAGGCCCTTTGGCCCAAACTGGTCCATGCTGACCAAAATGTCCGTCCACACTAACCCCATTTCCTGCACTTGGCCCATATCTTTCTAAACCTTTCCTATTCATGTATTTGTCCAAATGTCTTTTAAATTTTATTAATGTACCCACTGCAACCACTTCCACTGACAGCTCATTCCAAATGCGTACCATCCTCGGAGTAAAAAAAAAGCCCCTCAGATTCCCTTTTATTCTTTTTCCTCAAACCTTAAACTGATGCCCTCTAGTCCCTGGGGAAAAAAAAACTGAGTGAATTCACCCTATCCATGCCTCTCATGATCTTATACATTTCTATAAAAATCCCCCCTCAGTCTCTCATGCTCGAAAGAAAAAAGTCCTAGCTTGTGGAACCCCTCCCTGTAACTCAGACCCTTGAGTCCTGGCAACATCCTTGTAAATTTCTTCTGCACTTTTTCCAATTTAATAACATGTTCTTCCAGCAAAGTGACCAAAACCGAACACAATACTCCAAGTGCGGCCTCACCAATGTACTGTACAACTGCAACATAACTTCCCAATTCCCATACTCAATGGCCTGACTGATGAGGGCCAGTGTGTCACCAGCCTTCTCCACTGCCCTGTCTACCTGTGACTCCACTTTCAGAGAACCGTGCACCTGAACTCCAAGGTCCCTCTGTTCCTTCAGGGCCCACCATTCACCATGAAACTCCTACCTTGATTTGACTTTCCCAAATGCAAGACCTCACACCTAACTATATTATACACCATTCGTCACTTCTCGGCCCACTTCCCCAGCTGATCAAGGTCCGGCGACAATTTCTGAGAGACTTCCTCACTGTCCACACTACCTCCTATTTTAGTGTCATCTCCTTACAAGTCAAACTTTCCAGTGTTGTTAACATTTTTGTAAATCTTTTCTGCGCCCTTTCCAGTTTTAATAGTGACCTTTCTATAGCAGGATGACCTAGAACCCTTTCTGTGGTCACTCTAACCGTAAGGTAATATTCCCACAGTCACGGCTCTCCTACCACTGATACCTTTGTCCAACGCTGCCCTGTTGAATTCTTCCCTCATTTTAAACACCTTGATTCAGCCACCTGTCTGAATTTAAAGCAAATGGAACTTGCCCTGAAAATTTGACATTGTTAATGGTGATAACACACCGATGAATTAACACTGCACCCCCTCAGAGCAACATGATGACCCCTCCCAATATCAATAAAATCATGCGAATTGTGATTGATAAGGGTGAGTGAGACTGGGGATTAGAATAGTGGCTGTTTTTGACCTGTGCTGATGTGCTGCAGATCTCTGTGACCTTTCCGTGCTCTCACTGGCTAATGATAAAATTAATGTACCCTGTAGTTCTTCATCCTGACAGTAGGGAGTGCCACATCATGTTCAGTGTTCTCAGGCTGGACAGGTCAGAGACAAGTTGCATGTATTTCATGCCTTTCACTACAGACCCCGTTATGGCTTATGAAGTACGTTTTGAGATGTTGTCGCTGTTGTGATATGGAAACCGTGAGAGTCAGGCTGTGCACTGCAATCTAGAACAAGCAGCATTGTGATAATCGAACTGATACTTTCCCTCAATGATGTTGGTCATTGTAAATAACGACCAAGATGTTGGGAGAACCAGTACATGTTATAAAGTGTGCCATTCACATGGCTTAAAAGGTTTTCTGAAGGGCAGACAACCTAGCTAATACTCTCAACTCTGAACCTACAACCTCCCTGAGTCAGGGACATGAGTACTAGACCGGGAGGCTGTTCATACCCACTAACCGATACAAGCAAACATGCTCCTGCACACATTTGCCAAGAGAAGGCCACTGTGCCAAAAGCCTTCTCCACTGCCCTGTCTACCTGTGACTCCACTTTCAGAGAACCGTGCACCTGAACTCCAAGGTCCCTCTGTTCCACTAATACTCCTTAAGGCCCTACCATTCACCATAGAACATAGAACATTACAACGCAGTACAGGCCCTCCAGTCCTTGCTGTTGCGCTGACCTGTGAATCCAATCTAAAGCCTATCTAACCTACACTATTCCATTACCATCCATATGTTTATCCAATGACCACTTAAATGCCCTTAAAGTTGGTGAGTCTGCTACTGTTGCAGGCAGGGCATTCCACGCCTCTACTACTCACTGAGTAGAGAAACTACCTCTGACATCTGTCCTAGATCAATTACCCCTCAATTTAAAGCTATGTCCACTCATGCTAGCCATCACCATCCGAGGAAAAAGCCTCCCCTGTCCACCCTATCTAATCCTCTGACCATCTTGTATATGTCTCTATTAAATCACCTCTCAACCTGCTCTCTAACGAAAAATGCCTCAAGTCCCTCAGCCTTTCCTCATAAGACCTTCCCTCCATACCAGGCAACATCCTGTTAAATCACCTCTAAACCCTTTCCAATCCTTCCTATAATGCGGTGACTAGATCTGTACACAATACTCCAACTGCAGTTGCACCAGAGATTTGTACAGCTGCAGCATGACCTCAATCGAAACGCAATCCCTCTACCAATAAAAGCTAACACACTGTATGCCTTCTTAACAACCCTATCAACCTGGGTGGCAACTTTCAGGGATCTATGTACATGGACACTGAGATCTCTCTGCCCAGCAACACTACCAAGAATCTTACCATTAGCCCAGTACTCCTTATTCCTCTTATTCCTTCCAAAGTGAATTACCTCACAGTTTTCTGCATTAAATTCCATTTGCCACTTCTCAGCCCGGCTCTGCAGCTTATCTGTGTCCCTCTGTAACCTGCAACATCCTTCCGCATTGACCACAACTCCACCTACCTTAGTGTCATCCGCAAATTTACTAACCCATCCTTCTATGCCCTCATCCATATAAAATATTTGTCATATAAAAATTACAAACAGCTGTGGCCCCAAAACAGATCCTTGTGGTACCCCACTAGCAACTGAACTCCAGGATGAACATTTCCCATCAACCACCACCCTCTGTCTTCTTTCAGGTAGCCAATTTCTGATCCAAATGGCTAAATCACCTTTAATCCCATGCCTCTGTATTTTCTGCCTACCTTGGGGAACCTTATCAAATGCCTCACTGAAATCCGTATACACCACATCAACCACTTTACCCTCATTCACCTGTTTGGTCACCTTCTCAAAGAACTCAATAAGGTTGGTGAGGCATGACCTACACTCCACAAAACCGTGTTGACTATCCCTAATCAACTTATTCCTTTCTAGATGATTCTAAATCTTATCTCTTATAATTCCTTACAACACTTTACCCATAAGCGAAGTAAGGCCCACTGGTCTATAATTACCAGGGTTGTCTCTACTCCCCTTCTTGAACAAGGGGACAATAATTGCTATCCTCCAGTCTTATGACACAATTCCTTTAGATAATGACAACACAAAGATCAAAGTCTTTTTATAGAGATAGGATTTATAATAATCACCAAGAGAGTCATAAAGTGCAGCAATGGATGAAGAAAGTCACCAGCCCATCTAGTTCAACCTCTGACCTGGTGCTTGTCTGTATTGTACTGAACAGTGTGAGACTCTGAGACCAGGCTGCCTACTGTCCTTACATCAACAGTAGCTCACAGTGTCCGCTAACCTACACAGCATTCTCTTGAAAATGTAACAGGCAACAAGAACAACTTACACCTGGAGAGTGCCTTTGACATGTCATGATGTCTCTGGCACACAACAAAGTGAAGTTTCACACTGAGACACAGAACGTTTTAGCTCCAGTGATCAAAAGTTTGACCAAAGAGACAGCACACCATAGAGGCAGAAAGCAAGGGGATTCCAGGGATTAGGGCTCTGTCTCGTAAAGGTACCAATGGTGGGGCAACTGAGAAAGCTCCAGAGGCTACAATTACAGGAACATAGATGTTTTGAAATATGGTGGAGGCTGGAATAGAATTTAAAAATGTAGACTGAATAGAACATGCGTAGTATTTCAGGAAGTTCTCACTTTCACCTAGTATTTCAGGAATCTCCTGCCAGAAGCTTTGTTGGCATGTCAAACCTGTAACCAGGCACTCTGTGTGGCATGTGAACAACAGTACAATACAGTACAGTATATAGGTGACACACAGAAGTAAGGTCTTGAGTCGCACAAACTTAGCTTTGCTGGTTGGCCAAGTGTCAAAGAGCTGGCAGTTCCATAGGTACCACCAGGTGGCAGTCACACGCGCACAACAATTTACATAATATTCGCAAACACAGTGAAGATCCAAAAGGATTGATCTATGATATCTGTCACCACTGTGACAAGTTGAAACAAGGTTATCCCTTTATTCTTACAATTCAAAACTCTTCTGAAGGAAGACATCAGGGATTGTAAGAATCGGGGTTAAAGTAAACGGAATGGAAATATTTGACCTGGTACCGTAAAGAGTTTGTGTTGCATTTTGGAGCATACAGTAATCAGGACAGGGTTGGGGTTGTAATATGGATTGTTGGGGACATGCACATTTAAGGTGGAGTGTGTGGGTGTGTGACAGAGAGGGACCTTGTGGGGTTGTGTGTGTGGCATTATCTGTGGGGTTATGTGCAGGTTTGTGTGTGTAAGTTTGTGTATGGCGTTGCACGTATGGTTGAGTGTGTGTGTTTGCATGAGGGGTGCGTTTATTAAGAGTTGTGTGTGTATTTGCACATGGGTTTGTGTGGGGGGGGGGGGGGTTTACATGTGTGTGAAATATCCCGATTTAATTTCAGTGGTTTCTGATCAGATTGAGTTTAGAAATTCTTTGCAAAGTGATTTTACTTCGGCACCCACTGTACAGTAGCAATGATGAGCAGGTTGACAGTGAGGCAATGGTTTGGCAGTAACCTACCTTGACTAGGAATCCAGAGGTCCTGGCTATTTCTCTACCAGCATGGTTTCATACCTCACCATGGGAGTGGTAACATTTAAATTCAAAGGGAGGTCAGAGTCACAACCTTTAGTCTTTCCCCTGGCTTGGTCTCTTAGCACTGTTTCAAGACAAGGAATAACACTCACAACATACCTGCAGCAAGTCACTGACGGTGTGTTGGGGAGTGTAGAATCAGTATGAACTGCTTCTGAATGTCCTGAGGAAGCAGAAGGTACAAGGTAAGTGTAAGTTGTTCTTTCTCTTTTAACTGTTGCCTGTTAATCTCAGAGGGTCGACGCACCAACACAAACGCATCTACATGTCCACACCTCCCAGCAGAGCACAGTGATGAAGTGAGTCTTCACGGCCTTGGGAAAATCCCAACACACTTTACAGCTAACGAAGTGATGTTTGAAATGGGGCCGCTTGTTGTCAGGCAGAGAGCAGAAGCAGCCGACTGTGCCCCCTGCAGGTGCTGGAGGGAGTAAATGTTTACGATGATACCATCCACTCAGCATCTCCACTGCCCTTTCGTGGTGGCATCGGGAATCTGCCTTAAGTTTAAGTTCGTTTTCTCTCAATCCTCCTAAAAGAGGTATTTGATACACCTGCCACTTAGAGCGAGAGTGGGCAAAAGCAGCAAGTAGGACTCTTCAGCTAAGACCTGGTTGGATGTTGTGATGATATAATTCATTCCTGGCGGCGCTGCTTAATTCCACTTTCTCAGCTGCCACGCTCTGTGCAGAGTACAACTGCTCAGACATTCCTGGCAGCCAGTCATTTATCTTCAGCTCACCAGAAACTGGAGTGTTGGAATTCAAAACACAGGGAGCTTTACATTTCTCATTTCTCCTCCCTAATGCCCTCGGTGATAAATGCGGCCAGTTCCCCTCAATAAAGCTCACTTATCACTGTGCAGAGTCCCTTCATTGTTTTTAATCTCGGACTAAAGATTGGCTTGTCCTGCACACGCCTGAGAGAGCATAGCCTTCCCTCCAACCTCCTGGTGAAAACATTCGATATAGCAGCCACTGTGCACGTAAAGTCCTAGTTGCTTCCTTCTTCTGTCATGATCTTAATCGTTCTTTGTTATCCCTCCCGAGACGGGATGACCCAGAAAGTCTGACTCCAACTATCACTTTGTAATGAACTGAATCCAGCACCAGCCCTCAGCAATTCCTGCGGCAGTCCCTGGGTCAATGGGTAAACTCTAAGAGAAGCTTAAGGTTCAAGGGGCACAGATCCCTAAACTGTGCAGTGGGTGACTTGGGCTAGGAACAGCGTGTGAAGGAAATCAGCCAAATTTCCCACTGCTGGCCTCCCCTCTCTGACAATTTTTACTCTAAAGTGAGCCACCAGGCACAATTTCACCAGGAGGAATAAAGCAGCCACTTACGTGGTCCCAAGACTTGCTACTTAAGTGGCTGAGAGTTGTTAACATTGCCATGCACTAAACAGCAGAGCATCAAAGGTCAAGCCACTTCGGAGGTTGCGGATGGGCCTGCAAGGAGGAATCTCATGCTTAAATGGTCCTCATGTAGAATCATACAGGCCCTTCGACCCAACTCCTTCATGCTAACCAGGTTTCCTATACTGAACCAGTCCCACCTGCCTGCATTTGGCTCTATCACTCTTGTCCATTTCCTATCCATGTACCTGTCGGAAATCCTTTGCAATGTTATAATTTGTGGTTCATTCTAATCGCGGCTCGCTGGCCTACAATTGGTGCCAACCACCAACACCCAAGTTTAAAATACTCACGCTTATTTCTAAAACCACTTCCTTCCCTCCCAGCACCCAGTGTGTCTGTGCTCCTCCCACACTGGCCCCTTGCCCATTTTTCCGTTGCATCACTCCATCGTCAGCAGCCAGATCTTCCTGTTTCCCAAGTTCGGAAAACCGTTTGGCTAAAAGGTCTTGATCACACACACCCTCTTGGTACTTACGGTAAAGCATCTTTCTTTAACCAGACTTTCAGTCTTTTGCCCTAATGTTGTTTGGTGTTAACATATGTTTGACGTTCTGTCTGTGATGTGTCGCGATATAAATGTGAGCTGTTTCCTGTGGTACTCAGAACTAAGTTAGAGATGACTTCCATCATTCCAATAGTTTTTGAAGTAATTCTTTTCACTTACACCATTTATCCCTCGGATGTTGGATATTTATGGAATATTCACCATTTATTAGTAATCTTTTCAAAGGTGTAGGGTACAACAGGAGTTGTTTGGCCAGCCATATGACAGGGCAGTTAAGAGTCAATCATGCTGATCTGAGACAGAGGGATTTTTAGGTCAATTCAGGGCAACTAGTAATGGGCAATAAATGCTGGCCAGCCAGTGATGCCCATGGAGAAGGCTCAAAGGGCCAGACGGCCTACTCCTGATCCTAGTTTTTATTCCATGCGCAAATAAGCAAAAGTGAATTTGTTTCCCTAAAAGACTTGTGAATAATTTAGCCAGATCTTAATGACAATCTGACAGCTTCAGGGTCACTTTTACTGTGTTACGGTCACCGTAGAGACCAGTAACTGTTAAAAACAAATCACCGATTGTTCAAATAAAAACGCACAAGATTTCATGTTTCAAGACTTACTTGAGTATTGCTGAAAAAGGAGACATGCTGTTGAATTTTTTTTTTGTCTTGTGTGAACACTAAAGGGAGCGACAGTTACTCCACGTGAGAACGAGGAGCTGATTTCGTAAAAGGCAGTAGCAACATGAAACAGCTCGCTTCAACTGCTGAGAGACCTTACCTTTCTGGGATAATCTGAGGCATACAGGATTGAAAGTGGTGGCCTTACCCATTCAGGAGACACAGTGCACACATATCTCAGCTCAGACTCTGCTCTACTGAGTAACTGTTACCACAATGAACAAACTCAAAGGAGTGTTGATTAACACTTTGATTTGATTCTTTCAACTGCAGAAAAGTCTCCTCACGCTGATTTTTAACACGAGCAACTATCACACGCTAAATTGACAGTTTATACTGTGCCTTACAATGGACATCCTATTCTTATGAAACAGTTGATCTCCACTCCCCGTGACCTGGTCTTTTTATACATTCCCATCTGGGTAACTTCTAACCTCCAAACTAAACTTCAAATCCCATCATAGGAGGGAAATATAACTATTGTGGGCTTGGTCTCAAACAACAACGACACAGAAAAAGATAGAGTATTGGTGCCGTGGTGTAAAGACAACAATCTGTCCTCAATGCCAGCAAAATGAAAGAGTTGGTCATTGACTTCAGGAAGCAAGGTGGAAGGCATGCCCCAGTCTACATCAATGGTGCTGAGTTGGAGATGGTTGACAGCACCATTGTGACACTCACCAACAATCTGTCCTGACCCACCCACGTTGATGCTATGGTCAAGAAAGCACGGATACAATGCTGAGGAAATTCAGCATGTATATAAAAACTCTGACAAATTTATAAAGATGCACCATAGAAAGCATTCTATTTGGAGACATCACAGCTTGGTAGGGCAACTGCTTTGCCCAGGAACTATAGGGAGCTGTGAACACAGCCCAGTCCATCACACAAACCAGCCTGCCATCCATTGACTCCATCTATACTTCCCACTGCCTCAGGAGAGTAGCCAACATCATCAAAGATCCCTCCCACCCCGGTTATAATCTCTTCCACCCTCTTCTGTCAGGCAGAAGATACAAACGCTGAGAAGCACTTATCAGCAGGTTCAAGAACAGCTTCTACCCCGCTGTTTTAAGCCTTCTGAGTGGATTTCTTCAAATTTTAAATTTACCGTTGATCTCACTCTTTGTGTGCCTTCTCTGCAGCTGTAACAGTGTAATCCTCGCTCTGTTCTATCCCACCAAATGCACTTTGTATGGTATGATGTGCCCATACTGCACACAAAACAAAACTTTTCACAGTACCTCTGTCCGTTTGACAACAATAAATGAAATGAAATCAAAAATATGCCTGGAATTACAAAGTTAGTCTCCTGAATGGGGTCCATGCAACTGCTAGATTGTGATGAAGAACCATTCTGCTCATTAATGTTCTGTAGTCGAGGGAGCAGTGGAGAATAGCTGCTATCCTCACTCGGTCTGATCTATATGTAACTCCAGACCTACAGCAATGTGGTTAGCCCTGAAATGGCCTAGCACGCTGCTCAGGGTTTACAACATCCACTGCCAATGATGGCCAAATCCCGTGAACCAATCTGAGGCTCAGTTTCTGCTGGGTACTTGAAGACGTTGTGGTCAATGAAATTCCCCCATGGCAGTGGGGGAATGGCCACTCAAGGAAGGTGAGGGATGTGAAAGTTTCACCTTGTAAATCAGCATGACACCCACCCAAAAAAACAATGCCAAGTTCGAATACTCAAATGCAGAACCAGATTGACCTGGCTCAGGCTCCAGCATCGCTATTAATCAGTGCTTTTCGCGTTCAGCAGGTCATCAGTTGTTTAAGTGCATTGCTTATCCAACCCTAGTACAAAATAAATGACCAAATAGCCCCGTTCCTGACATGGCAATGAGAACTTTTCATTAAAACCGCGTGATTTACTGGGATGAAGAAATGAATATAGTTCTACAACCCCATAAATCTTACATCCAGGGATTGGAGATAAGGGAGAAACGACATAAGGTCAAGATTAGACAAGGTAATACAAAACTTGGCTCCACTGAGCTAATGTGGTCTTATATCACTTGCAGAGTCTAGAGTAATGTGGGCCAAGCTGTGAAACGTCACAGCAGCAGAAGAGGGCACTCCAAGCCAATTGGTGTCAAGTGGATGGGTTGCTTTGTGCTGGAGATGTTAAAACGCTGGCTACACCCATCCACAATGCTGCCCACTTCCCCACTCATGATGACTCACTGCCCAGCTTCCATCTCTGTGCCCCATAAGGAGTGACTTTCCCAAGTAAGGTCCATCAACTGATGTCCTTTGGATCAAACGATGGAAACGCGGGAAGTCAGTAACAAGTTCCTTGTGACAAATCCCCATCCGTGGAATATCAGGCTTTGAACTACCACAGGGAGAGTGATTCTTACTAAGTGGGTTCAGGCAAATCAGGGCCACCTATGCCAGCAGTCTCCACTGCGAAGGACCCTGATGGAAAGACACAAACAATGCTGCACATTATCAAGGAGAGTGCCCTCAAATGACTAAACCACCTTAGATACAGCACATAAGGACACTACTGATCCACATTGGGGATTTGCAGCTGCTAACTAAATTATAGTAACAGACACTGGAGTGCTTTTGAAGTGTTGCCAACACTGTAATGTAGAAAACGTGGCAGAACATTTGCACACAGTAAAATGGCAATGACCAATCATTCTGCTGGATAGATATTAGCAAAGATGCGGAGGGGGGGGGGTTTGACCTTCACCCCTCCCCACCCCCACTAGCCCCTGCCACTCCCTGTCCCCTGCCATCACTCCCAACTGGCTCTTCACACCTTCCTGTCTGACTTTTTGCCCTACCTCTGGCAAATGCAGGCAATTGGGACTAGTTTAGTTGAGGAAACCTGGCCAGCATGGATGAGTTGGGCTGAAGGGCCTGTTTCTATGCTGTGTGATGCTATGACTCCTGATTGGCTCTTTTTTGGGGAAAAAAAAGCCTTAGGAGGACACCACGGGGCTTTGGTTTAACATCTCCAACAGTGTCTCTGACAATGCGGCACTCCCTTGTTCCCACACTGAAACATCAAGCTTGATTTGTGTGTTCAAACCCAGCAAGGTCTTGAAACTTTCAGGACTCCTTCAGTGGGAGAGAGAACCTCCACAAGTCCATTTCCGACTCCCCCTCATGTCCACACTGAAACATTACGGTTCCGTTGTCCGTCACAAAGAACATGGACTGAGGCTCAACTGAAGAGTTGCAGTGGCTCGGTGGTTATTACTGCTGGCTCACAGCACCAGGGACCCGGTTCAGTTCCAGGCTCGGGTGACTGTTTGTGAGCAATTTACATGTTCGCCCTGTGTCTCTGTGGATTCTTCTGGGTGCTCTAGATTCTTCCCGCAGTCCAGAGATGTGCAGGTTAGGCGGATTGGCCATGGGAAATACAGGGATTGGGTGGGATGCTGTTTGGAGGGTTGGTGCAGATTTGATGGGCTGAATAGCCTGCTTCTACACTGTAAGGATTCTATGAGTCCAGGTCAAGCCTGTTCAACCATTATTTTCAATGGGGCACCTCAGTACCCATTACTGAGAGTAGTTTGGTAATACCCCATTTGATTGAGTTGGCAGAGTGCTGGAAGGACAGACATCCACCAGATTGGGTCTGGGGAGTTGATGAGAGAACAACCGAGATGTATGAACCTACTTGACCACCTCCTGACCTGTGTTGATGCATGTGTCCAAGATGGTACTGGTAAGACTGTGGTGATGAGACCCCCTGCTGGAAGTAAAGCCCACCTTACACCGAGGACATGCTCCATCAGGCTGTGTGTGGAATTATCACCATACCAGATTGAGAAGAGATTTAACAGTTTAAAAGCCGGAGGTACAAGTGACCGTTGGCTGAAGCAGAATGGTATTCATCCACCATCTTGAACATCAGGGTTGGCACGGTGGCTTTTAGGGCGACTGTCTGTGTGGAGTTTGCACATTCTCCCCGTGTCTGTGTGGGTTTCCTCTGGATGCTCCAGTTTCCTCCCACAGTCCAAAGATATGCAGGTCAGGTGAATTAGTCATGCTAAATTGCCCGTAGTGTTAGGTGCATTAGTCAGAGGGAAATGGGTCTGGGTGGGTTACTCTTTGGAGGGTCGGTGTGGGCTTGTTGGGCCGAAGGGCCTGTTTCCACACTGTAGTAAATTTAAAAATCTAATCTAATCATAGCACCCACTCCACAGTTACCATCGGTCGAGGGGATGAAAATTAGTTCATTGAGAAAAACATGCCTGCAGCAGAATCCAGCGGACCTAAATATATGACATTTCAACTAGTGATGCTACAATACTGAACAATGCAACTGCTAAACGGCAGAAGCAGCGAGCAGTAAACAAAGCTTTATGTCCACAACAAACAGGACAAATGCAAATTACCACCCAATTACTGCCGAATCACTGCTTTTGATTGTAAGGAAAGTGATTGAAGAGATTATCAACAGTGCTATCAAGCAGCACCTGCTCAGACACCCCCAGTTTGGGTTCTGCCAGGGTCACTCAGCTCCTGACCTCATTACAGCCTCGGTTCAAACATGGACAAAAGAGCTGAACCCCAGAGTGGAGGGGAGAGGGACAGCCCTTGACATCAAGGCAGCATTCGTCCAAATGTGGCATCAAGGAGTCCTAAATACTAGAGTAGATAGGAATCAGGGGAAAACTCTCCGCTGGTTAGAGTCATACCTGACACATAGGAAGATGGCTGTGGATGTAGGAGGTCAGTCATTTCAGCTCCAGGACATCTCTGCAGGAGTTCCTCAGGGTAGTGTCCTAGGCCCAACCATCTTCAGCTGCTTCATCAATGACCTTCTCTCCATCATAACGTCAGAAGTGAGGATATTCGTCAATGATTGCACAATGTTCAGCATCATCCGCGACTCCTCAGATACTGAAACGGTCCACATCCAAATGATATCAAGGCTTGGGCTGAAAAGTGGCAATTAATATTTGTGCTAAGTAAAAGCTAGGCAACAATTATCTCCAACAATGGAGAATCTAACTACTTTGCCTTGATATTCTGTGGTGTTACCATCACTAAGAACAAACCACTATCAACATCCTTGGGCTCACCATTGACCAGAAACTCAACTGGGCTCATCATAGAAACACAGTGGCTACAAGAGTAAGTCAGAGGCTGGGAATCCTGTTTCAAATAACTCACCTCCTGACTCCCTAAAGCCTGTCCACCATCTACAAGGCACAAATCAGGAGTGTGATCGAATACCCCCCACTTGCCTGGATGGGTGCAGCTCTAACAACACTCAAGAAGCTTGATTGGCACTACATCCACAAACATTCACTTCCTCCACCATTAATGCCCAGTAGCATAGTATGTGCTATCCATAAGATGCACTGCAGAAATTCACTATAGATCCTCTAACAGGAGCATCTAAACCTGTGACATCTACCACTGTGATGGATAATGGCAGCGGAAACATGGGGACATTGCTAACTGCAATTATCCCTCCAAACCATCCTGACTTGGAAATTTTCTTGCTGTTCTTTCACTGTCGCTGGGTCAAAATCCAGGAACCCCCTCCTGACAGCACTGTGGCTGTCCCTAGACCCTAAGGACTGCAACAGTTCAAGAAGGCAGTTCACTACCACCAACCAGGGCAACAAGGGATGGGCAATAAATGATGCAGTGTGGCACTGGAAAAGCATAGCAGGTCAGGCAGCATCTGAGGAGCAGGAGAGTCGACATTTCACATTCCGGATGACCCTCCTGCCCCTTGGATGTTGCCTGACTTGCTGTGCTTTTCCAGCACCACACTCTCGACTCTGATCTCCAGCATCTGCAGTCCTCACTTTCTCCCAACAAATGATGCAGTCAATGACGCTCACATCCCATGGATGAGTTTTATAAAGCAATGCAATCCTGCATCCAACTTAACAGATCAGACCTCTCCTGCCCTGTCACATCCCAGTCCGGCCTCAGCACTTGACAACAACTACTCAACTCTACCAATCTCAACAACTGGCTTTAAAGTGTTAATGCAAGAAGTCTTAGTGGAATGAATATCTCCAGCTATTTCTGGAAACAGCACTCTTTTCCAATTCATAAACAGCTCACAGAGCTACAGAAAGCCGTGTATGCCTATTATGTCCGTGTCAGCAGAATTGGCCCCATTTTGCTAACACAGTGAGAATGCATGTGCTTTAAATAATTCATCACAAACACAGCATCCTATTAACAGAAATTAGCTTGAAACATGTATCAGATGGTGCAGTGAAGAATGTTAGTAAATACACAAAAATTGTTATCTGCATTTATATGAGAAAATATATATGATTACTTTCTTTTGTAAAGCGCTTTGCCCTGAGCTTGTGAAAGGAGCTATAGATATGCAAATTTACCCTATTTTAAAAACTTCCTGATCAGGAAATTCCTTGTTCCAGCAGAATTTCACTGGAAGTGTGGCAGAACGCCTGTGCTTCTGGTCATGAAATGTCAATGAGCTCTGTCGCTGTACACTTACTGTGAGTCACACGAATGGTATACTGCAGATTTCTGGGCCTATTGTCCTCTGCATGCACTTATATCCCTGCCTCGTGCTACAGAATTGCCTCCCTAATCTCTCTCCACCATGTCAACTCCTCTTCGTTGACACCGCTTTCGAGCATCACTTCCTTTAGCTTTAAGTTTATCCAGTTATCCACGTTGTTGCTGGCTCTTCCCTGACCTGGAGAATGGTGTCCACTCAGTTTGTACTACGGGGCTTTGTGTGACTGAGGAGGCCAGATCCCAACCCGGTGATCTTTGGACATAGGGTGTGGATGTCCCATGAGATGAGCTGGTACAGAATGCAGGATTTGCTTCCTTTTCTTTCCCTGTCTGCCATTATTCTACATCACCATTTCAAAGAGCTTGGACCTTGAAGCACAATGTAACTTGATGTACAAGTTGTTCTCCTCCCAGTCATTAATCTCAATGCTGCTGCGCTTGATGGAGAGCTTCACAGCATCTATGTCTGGTTTTCTTTATCCTCCCAAAAGAGTACACCGAGCATGCCGAGTTACAGCACAATTAGAAAACACTTTAAACACAGGGGTAACTGCATTGGAACAGTGTCACTCTCAACAGGTTTAACTTTTCACCCCCATTTTTGGACTTTCTGTTGACTATTTTTGAATTGTCCAAGGGTGTAATTCCCCCACTAACCCTGTGTAGATTGAAGGAAAGAATATTAAGAACCATTCTTTAGTCATAAATCCAGCCGATACATTGCAGGGCATGATGTGTCAACATAGAGTCATAGAGTCCTGCAGCGTGGAGAGAGGCCCTTTAGCCCAACTGGTCCGTGCTGACCAAAATGCCCATCCAAGCTAACCCCATTCCCTGCACTTGGCCCATATCCTTCTAAACATTTCCTATTCATGTATTTGTCCAAATGCCTTTTAAATGTTGTTAATGTACCCACCTCAACCACTTCCACTGGCAACTCATTCCATATGGGTCCCACCCTCTGTGTAAACAGGTTGCCCCTCAGCTACCCTTTTATTCTTTCCCCTCTAATCTTAAACTGATGCCCTCTAGTCCTCGATTCCCCAACATTGGGAAAAAGACTGAGTGCAGTCACCCAATCCATGCCTCCCATGATCTTATACACCTCTATAAGAATCCCCCTCAGTCTCCTACACTCTAAAGAAAAAGTCCTAGCTTGAACAACCTCTTCCAATAACTCAGACCCTTGAGTCTTGGCAACATGCTTGTAAATTTATTTTGCACTCTTTCCAGTTTAATAAAATCCTTCCTATAGCAAGGTGACTAAAACTGAACACAATACTCCAAGCACGGCCTCCCCAAGTCCTGTACAACTGCATCATAACTTCCCAACTTCTGTACTCAATGCCCTGACTGATGAAGGCCAGTGTGCCAAAAGCCTTCTCCACTGCCCTGTCAGCCTGTGACTCCACTTTCAGAGAACCGTGCACCTGAACTCCAAGGTGCCTCTGTTCCATAACACTCCTTAAGGCCATACCATTCGCCATGGAACTCCTACCTTGATTTGACTTTCCAAAATGCAACATCTCACACTTATCTATCTTAAACTCTATTTGCCATTTCTTGGCCCACTCCCCCAGCTGATCAAGATCCTGGTGTAATTTCTGAGAACTTCCCTCACTGTCCACGATATTGCCTATTTTTTAGTGTCATCTGCAAACTTACTAATCATGCCTTGTATATTCTCATCCAAATCATTGCTGTTTGTTATCTATGTCAATGAACACAGCACTGACCCCTGTGGTACTCCACTGGTCACAGGCCTCCAGTCCAACAAGCATCCTTCCACTATTACCCTCTGCTTCCTACTACTAAGCCAGCTGTTTATACCGTTTGCCAGCTCCCCATGATTCCATGCGATCTAATCTTCCAGAGCAGCTATCATGTGGAACCTTATCAAAGCCTTATTGAAATCCATATAGATTATGTCTACCGCCCTGCTCTCGTCAACCTTCCTCGTCACTTGAATAGTTACTGGGAGATATGCTGGTGTATATAAAAGTCACAGTCTGTAGCATGAATTTGTCCCACACAGGGAAACGCACCATCATCAAAGAAATTGAACAGTTAGTGGAACAAAGTGGGTGGCACGGTGGCACAGTGGTTAGCACTGCTGCCTCACAGCGCCAGAGACCCGGGTTCATTTCCCGCCTCAGGCTACTGACTGTGTGGAGTTTGCATGTTCTCCCCGTGTCTGCGTGGGTTTCCTCCGGGTGCTCCGGTTTCCTCCCACAGTCCAAAGATGTGCAGGTCAGGTGAATTGGCCATGCTAAATTGCCCATAGTGTTAGGTAAGGGGTAAATGTAGGGGTATGGGTGGGTTGCGCTTCGGCGGGTCGGTGTGGACTTGTTGGGCCGAAGGGCCTGTTTCCACACTGTAATGTAATCTAATCTAATGTAAATTACTAACTCCAAGGATCACCGATAAAGATCTTCCCAGAACCTTTTACCTGGCACCTTTATCCCTCTCCCTCAACTCCCCCTCCCCCACCCCAGGCATTTCCTGTTCCAGCAGCCTGTGCTGCTCATGCCCCAGGAGTCCAAATACGCCAATGAGGGGGAAAACGCTGAACCTTGAACGCCTTACCACTGTCTTCTGAAACAACAAAAAGTGCTGTTAGGGAGTTCCTAGTGCTGTCCTGGGGAGGTACCATCCTCTGAGTTAATACCATAATGGAGCTGGGCCCACTCATCCAGGCACAGAAACAGAGGACTGCATTTACGCAGCGCCTGTCACAACCCAAGATTGGGCCGACACACTCGAACAACCAATGAAACGCATTTAAGGGTATATGCCATTTGGAATGCAGGAGGCAGCTAATTGGTGCACAGTATGTTCCCATAAAGAACGATGAAATAAATGACCAGATTTCATTCAGGGGTATGCAGGATGGGAGGGGGAGGGCCATGAGGGGGTGTTGATTCCCCACCTCCAGAATAACCTCCACTCTCCCCTTTATAGATCACAGATTCATCCAGCACGGAAACAGACCCTTCAGTTCAACCAGTCCATGCCAAACATAATCCCAAACTAAACTAGTGCCACCTGCCTGTTCCTCGTCTTCGGATACTGCTATGAAATCTTATCTGCCTACCCAGGAACGCAGACTAGAATTTAATTTATCGAACTCATGCAAAAGACTGGCAGTGCAGCCCTCCCTCAGTTGTGTCCCACAGCAAGTGGTTATATGCTCAGATCTCCTGACCGGCTCAGGAATTCCCAACCTGAATCTGGCTGATGTTTATTGGCTCCATGTTGCTCTGTGGTCCAAACTAGAACTCTGCGCATGTTCCTTTATAGGCTGTGTAACTGGTTAAAGCTTTTCCCACAGTCAGTGTGCTCTGGACCACTCTCATTGGGTGTTGGTGTTTGTCTAGTCACACTGCTGTTTGCAAGTTTTTTCAATGTTTGATTTGATTTATTAGTGTCATATGTACCCAGGAACAGTGAAATGTTTTGTTTTGCATGCAGTCCAGGCAGATGATACCATACAAAGTGCATGAGGGTAATAGAACAGAGCAAAGAATGCAATGTTACAGCTACAGAGAAAGTGGACAGAGAGCAAGATCAACATTACTTTTGAAATTTGAGAGGTCCATTCAGAAGCCTAATAATGACAGAGAAAAAACAATCTATTCATATGTGCATACAAGCCTTTCGATTTCTGCCCAATGGAAGAGGGTGGAAGAGAGTTATAATTGGGGTGGGATGTTGGTCGCTTTCCCAAGGCAGTGGGAAGTATAGATGGAGTCATTGGATGGGAGGCTGGTTTGCGTGATGGACTGGGCTGTGTTCACAACTCTCTGTAGTTTGTTTCAGTCTTGGGGAGAGCAGTTGCCAAACCGCGGTGTGATGCATCCAGATGACCTTGTAGAGGTTTATAAAATCATGACGGACATGGATAGGATGAATAGACAAGGTCTTTTCCCTGGGGTGCGGGAGTCCAGAACTAGAGGGCATATGTTTAGGGTGAGAGGGAAAAGATATAAAAGGGACCCAAGGGGCAACGTTTTTGCACAAAGGGGCAATGCATATATGGAATGAGCTGCAAGAGGAAGTGTTGGAGGTTGGTACAATTACAACATTTAAAAGGCATCTGGATGGGTAAATGAATAGGAAGGGTTTGGAGGGATATGGGCCAAATGCTGGGAAATTGATTAATTTAGGATATCTGGTCAACATGGATAAGTCAGACTGAAGAATCTGTTTCTGTGCTGTACATCTCTATGACTGTAATTCCTGATAAATGTTTACCAGATACAGGCTGGTTCTTGAGGGCACTAAAATGAGAAGATTAATGTCTTAATGAAAGGGGCTCTTGAGTAGGGCACGCACACTGATTGTATCATCTGCCAGATCCAATTTAAAAACAAATCCCATCAGAATATTAACTACATCTGAAAATGAGCATTAAAAATGAGAGAAATGGGTGCACTAACCTGCTAATTCCTTTAGTGTTGATTAGCAGTCAGAGAAAGGAACATGTATTCATTTACTGCCATCCCCAGAAGTTACCTCTTCGCTATGAAGTCGGTTATTTGGCCCTTTGCTATTCCAGTTGAGATACAGATTGCCCATGAGCGAACTGAGAAGCAGAAGAGACTCAATGGGCTCAATGGTGCATTGAATAGATTGCTCAATGTGAATGAGCTGGGCTTTGATGGTGGACACAGTATAGTGTAAAAACAATGCTTTCTCATTTTTACTGTGAACTGAAACAGTGAAATAATTGTTTCATAAATCAAGGATTGTTGAAAGATTATTGCATGCTTTGAAAGTAAGTAACCTGACCATCATTGTAAGCACAGTTTACACAGCTGCTGATTAATGCAATAGCAGGAGAAGATGCACATGAGCTAAAGCCAAGGGTGTATGCAAATGGAGATTCAGCCAGCAATATGTAGCCGATTGGTCTATGGACTGGTAACCAGTCCTTTATGATACAAGCCTTCTGCCTGCCAAACTATGTGATTGATTTTTAGGGAGCTGAGCAGCTCATGGCTGTGAACAAGGTACAGAATAACTTCCAAATCTCCACAAGCTAAAGAGTTCTGTTTACTCTGTGATAAAACCTGAAGGGACCTAGTTTCTTCTTCAGCTGTTACTGTAAGCTTGACTTTTAATTCATGATTCATCTAAGTATGAACCAGTCACCCTGTCCCTCCTGCAAAGCAGTGAAAATATCTGAAGAAGAAAGAATATGAAGCAATGTTCTGCTCAGCACAAGAACCATCTCAGCAAATCCTGTAAACAGGAACGCAGAACTGCTTTCCCAGTTTTTCCCTACACTTATAGCACCCACGTTTTCTTTTGTGTGCAAGGGCTTAGAGTTTTAATCAGTAGAGTTATATGTCAATGGTTCTCAAAAGCTTCCCTGTAAGCTAGAGTCTGTTTACATATAAGAAATAGTTGATCTTGTAAAGTACAGAAACCTGCTCTGTGCTTTCTCTCAACCTGTTCTGAAAGTCAAGAAAATTGGGGAATTCTGCGTACATTTTAAAAATCTTTAATTTCTACGATGACTCCAGGAATATTAGGGCTTGATTTCTAACCAGCTATCCCAGTGAGGAAGGCATGCCCATCCCTTGTTTTGGTGAATGGTGAAACTTTGGCCAGGATAGAAACCTTTTACATCAAGTAGAGTGGCCCGCAGTTTGACGCCTCATTGGAACAACAGCATCACTGATACATTCCTTGGAATGATGATCACCAACAATCTGTCCTGGTCCAACCACATTGATGCTACAGTCAACAAAGCACAGCATTGCCTCTACTTCCCCAGGAGCCTAAGGAAATTTGGCATGTCCATAAGGATTCTTACAAACTTTTATAGATGCACCATAGAAAGCATCCTGCCTGAATGCACCACAGCCTGGTATGGCAACTGCTCTCCCCAAGGCTGACAGAAACCGACAGTCATGAACACAGCCCAGTCCATCGCACAAACCAGCCTTCCATTCATTGACTCCATCTATTCTTCCTGCTGACTCAGGAAAGCAACCAACATCATCAAAGACCCCTCCCACCCTGGTTATACTCTCTTCCACCATGTTCTGTCGGTCAGAAGATATGAAAGTTTGGAGAGGCTTAAGAACAGATTCAAGAACAGCTTCTTCCTCTCTGTTATCAAACTTCTGAATGGACCTCTGTAATATTAATGTCGATCTCTCTCTTCCCCTTCCTGGCAGCTGTAACATTGTTTCCTCCCCTCTGTTCTGTTAGCCTGATGCCCTGATATAGTACAATCTGCCTGTAAAGCATGCAAGACAACACTTTTCACTGTATAGGGCCACCCCGTGTCCACAGAATCATTTTCCACTGTTTCAGTTACCCGCGGTTTACCACAGCCCAAGCATATTACAGTGAACATTCCAGCACCGTGGACCAGGAGGCTGCCAGGAAGGTATGTTTCCCATTTAGATGATTGCGTTCACTCATATCCACAGTTTCGGGCTTCTGTGGTAAGTCCTAGAAGGTAACCCCCTGGGTACGGAGGCGGGGTTACTCTACCTCAGTACACATGATAGTAATAAATCAAATCAAATCAAATCAAATACAGCCCTGTCTCAGTATAGCACTGGCATGCCAGCCTTCTACATTGAGGACTGTTGGAAATGGGAATTCGAACCCCTGAACTTGTGAGTCGGAAGTGAGACGTTACCATTGAAGCAAGGATTTAGGAGAAAGTGAGTACTGCAGACGCTGGAGATCAGAGCTGAAAATGTGTTGCTGGAAAAGCGCAGCAGGTCAGGCAGCATCCAAGGAGCAGGATTCTCCTGCTCCTTGGATGCTGCCTGACCTGCTGCGCTTTTCCAGCAACATATTTTCAGCTCAAGCAAGGATGTTAGTAAACCAAGCGGTGAGCCCCAATCGTTAATGTAACATTTCGAAAACCTGTCAGAGCGCATGTCGAACTTGCAGATCCCAAGGCAAGAGAACATCTGACTGCTTTGAAGACCCCTTCAGCTCACTCTGTCAGTATGACCCTGTGGTTCCAACGGCCATCTATTTTAATTCTGTCTGTCCTCAGCCTGCTACACTTTGGCACTACATTACTGGGAAAAGTTCACCAATAATCATGCCCCAGTTTTCCACAAGCTGTCACAAAGTATCTGAAAGCGTAAAATCCCAGTGAAACCACCAAAATGACCAATGAGCCTGACTGACTGCTAAAAAAGCAATTCACGCCAGGTTACTTCAAGATCAGTGAAAAATGACAATATATTGTAACACACTCACGTTTGACAAAACAAAGTGATAAGAAAGTATTTCTAATTTATACCACTTAAACTTTGAAATCCTAAATATACACACACTCGATTACAATAAAGACTGACAAAATAAAAATGGTTGAATATTACTCTCTAGGTGGAAATTAATATATACGGAGTTAACAAGACCCCAAAGATAAAATGTCCAGACCAAAAGGTAGAAAGTTTCATTTCTCATGGTCCTTTTGCTTTTTGCAAAGATGCTACACTGTTCTCTATTGGTCATTTTTGGTCAGAGCTGACCTCTCTAGCCGAGTGGTTAAGCCGAAAGCCCCAGCTACATGACTGAAAGTACTGGCTTATTGAATCACCTTCAGTTATGCAGTTTTTGACTTATTCTGTTTTCAACATCAGAACAGGAAGGAGATCCAAATGTAGCTAACACTCACCACCGATCTCAATCTCTCTCTGTCTCAAGTCTGAATCTTGGAAAGAAACTTGTATTTCACATGCAAGGTGAACAAATTGCCAGTTTACAAGTATTGCATCTTGGCCAATAAGCTGAATGATTCTGTGAAAGGAACTTCTGTGCACTGTCAACTGAAAGAACTTCCACTGGCCATTGACTTACTTCACTCTCCTTTTATGTGAACACAAGTTCTTTGGTGACAGAAATCTTCCAACCTTATGTGGTCTGGCCTATGTGTGTCTCTAAACCCACAGAAACGTGGTTGACTCTTAACTGTCCTCTGAAAAGTCCAAGCAATTCAGTTCAAGGATAGTTAGGGACAGTTAGACAGCTTGCCCTACCTGCTAAACCCAGACCTAATGCATGCATTGAAAAAATCTGATATTTTTTCATTTTAAGCAATTTGTAATTCCTCTTCTTTCCTTTGTTTTACCTTCCTTGGATATGATTGTATGTGATTTATTGTTGCGACCCATTCCCCTGGGTTTTGAATGCAGTAAGAAAGGACACTTTTGTCTTAACCCAGAAGAATTTACTATGGATTAAAATGGAAATTTGACCAATAGTGTTTTGGGAAACACATTGCTGCCTATTTTTAAAAGGACGAAGAAAATAATAATTTTTGAAAGAGCTTTTACAGACAGGAGACGACAGCATAAATAATTTAATTCACCTCATCCTCTTGCATGTTTAATCCTTTATTTTTCAATTTTTTTTCTTCCTTTTAGACAGCAACTGCTAATGACTCTGCCATTCACACCTCCACTGCATGTATCTATGATTTGTTCATCTGTCCCATTACCATTCCCTTCGGCCGTGCATGACCATCTCTTTGTCCATTAATATCCCTCATCTTCCATCCTATCACCCTAAACCGTTCGCCATGTTTACCTGCCCACCCCTTCTTCACTTGCTTCAAACTTGTTACTTATTTTGTTTGCAACATCAGAACAGTAAGCAGATCCAGATGTAGCTAACAATCGCCACCGATCTCAATCGCTCTCTCTTTCTCTCTCATGTCTGAATCTCGGAAAGAAACCTGTATTTCACATGCAAGGTGAACAAATTGCCAGTTTGTTACAACAATTGTGTCTTGGCCAATAAGCTGACTGTGTTGGAATTTCTGTGAAAGGAACTTCTGTGCACTGTCAACTGAAAGAAGCTGAAAATGTGTTGCTGGAGAAGCGCAGCAGATCAGGCAGCATCCAGGGAACAGGAGAATCGACGTTTCGGGCATAAGCCCTTCTTCAGGAAACTGAAAGAACCCTGTCCCAGGTCTGATTAGCAATTATCAACGTAAAGTGTTCACTCTGTGTGTGTGTGTGTGTGTGTGTGTGTCTCGCTCTCCAAAGTTGCTGTCTGACCACTGAGTATTACCAGCATTTTTGGTTTTGATTACCTGGGGAGTATGGTGGGACGAGAATGGAGTTTCAGCTGATCAGAATCTTAAGAAGCAGAGCACGATAAAGCAATGACAGACCATGATTCAAAGAAACGCAGAGCTCAATGGGAGAGAGGAAACATTATTTAAGGCAGGAGCAAATAATAGAGAACACCCCTTTCTTCAAATACCTAACGGTGTGTTGGTTGGTGTGAAAGGTGATGGGAGAGGCAAAACGAGAGGGGAGAATTTAGGAGGAAATGAAAGGGGGAATTTATTAAGAGAGAATCATGCAATGAAAATTAGGGTTAGAAATTAAAAAGAATAAATAAAGTCGGAAAAGAGGGCAACGAATTGAGGAAATAAGGGGACAGTGAGAGTAGAAAACAGAAATGAAAGTTAGAGTGAGGATGGAAATGAGGGAGTGAGAGGGAAAGTGAGCCGTAGACTGGGGGAGGTGACAGGGAGGAGGGGTTAATGGGGGGGAAGCGGGGGGAATGATGGGGGCAGGTAACAGGGGAGGGAGGGCAGAAACGAAGGGAGGAGGGAATGAGAGAGGGACGGAACAAGAGAGGGAGTGTGGGGGAAATTGAACCATTAGCTGGCGGAAGTGAGGGAGGGAAATGAGAGGGGGTAATGAGGTAGGGGGCAAGTAATAGAAAAAATGACTTGGAATGAAAGAAAAATACCAACAGTAGCACTAATTAAACTCCACTCCCTGGTGTCTGAATCCTAAGTCACTGGTAATAGGACGAGGGGATGTGCTTAACTCAGTCTGAGAGAAACATCGTCTGTGAGGGAAAAACAATTAAATAACTTCTTTCAATCTATTCCTCCCTCTTCTGTCAGGTAATGAGTGGTGCCAACTCTCCAACATCCTTAATCTGCTCCAGTAAGTATCACACAACAGGAAAGATCTTATTGTGGGGATTAGAATTCCAGCCAGCAGACTCAATGAGGTACAAGTGGGAGATCAAAGGCTTGTCAAAAAAATGAACACAGTCGCCAGCACATCCAGCTCTGCTAATACTAGAACAGATTTAAATATTTCTCTTCCTCCCTCTCTCTCACACACGCAGCGCATTAAGCCAACCCCTCATCCAGTGCCCTCCTTCAGTGCATAATGCGATCATTCATGCGATTAATTACTTGGCATTAACGTTCTGGCTGCAAGCTTCTCCTTCCATCACTGCGTTTCCTGTGATGACATCCTGTGCAGTCACTCATTTATCACTGCCGTAAATGAAGCTTATGATAAACAGCCTGAAAGTGTCAAGTTAGCTTTTAAAACAGATTTAAAAACTATCCACAAGATTTCAAACCGAACCGTCAACTAATTCAGGCCACATTGTTCTTATCAGCACAGAAGAGAATTCAACCCTCACCACACCAAGTTATAGTTTGCAGCTTCACTTTAAGCAATTGTGTTTGCAAATTAATAATGTGCCCCCGGGTCTAATTTAAAAATTAAGACCAACATCTGAAACGTTTAGCAAGAACAGTAGCACAGACTGGTTAAGAGGAGAGCAGGTCAGGTGCCTTGGGATCTTGCAATGCTGATACAGTTGCAGTATCCCCTCCCAGTCAATGCTGTCAATCCATTGCCACAACACACAGCATGCAGGCAGATTAACCGGCACGAGCTGAGGGCTGAACATTACCTGCTGTCGACACACGGGCAAGTCCGAGATGGCATTTGAAGGAAGCTGCCAAGACCTTCATCGTCTTCATCCTCCCCTTCTTGCCCTGGCCACCCCTCCCCCCAACGCTTTCTTCACCAGAATCTCTTATA
Organism: Chiloscyllium plagiosum; assembly: GCF_004010195.1. NCBI lineage: Eukaryota > Metazoa > Chordata > Chondrichthyes > Orectolobiformes > Hemiscylliidae > Chiloscyllium > Chiloscyllium plagiosum. The sequence goes on from NC_057727.1 coordinate 67,276,625, forward strand.
AGAAGCACTAATCGCTTTCCCCCTTCAACTTCCCATAGCTGAAGAGTTGCAGACGACTCAGAAAAAGGAAGGAGCTCTGCTTAGAGAAATGAGATACTCCTTTTCCCTCCAGTTTGCCTGTTACTGTCTCGCCCTTCCAGTGCTGGTCAGATCACAAAGCAATCATTTCACAAGTTCTCACAGCACCCAGCGTCCGCTGATCAGCTGTGAGAAAAATGCTGCTAATGTGAGGCTGTTACATTATCTCATGGCCTCTAACGTTAATAGCATCAGGAATAATGAACAATTAACATTTACAGAGTTATAGAGATGTACAGCACAGAAACAGACCCTTCAGTATAACTCGTCCACTCTGACCAGATATTCTGGACTGATCTACTCCCATTTGGCAGCACCTGGCCCATATCCCTCTAAACACTTCCTATTCATACACCCACCCAGATACCTTTTAAATGTTGCAATTGTACCAGCCTCCACCATTTCCTCTGGCAATTCATTCCATATACGCACCACCCTCTGCGTGAAAACTTTGCCCCTTAGGTCCCTTTTAAATCTTTCACTTTCAACCTATGTTTTGGACTCCCCCACCCTGGGGATAAAAAGACCTTATCAATTCACTCTATCCATGCCCCTCATGATTTTCAAAATCTCTATGAGGTCACTCCTCAGCCTCCAGGGAAAACAGCCCCAGCCTGTTCAACCTCTCCCGATAGCTCAAATGCTCCAACCCTGGCAACATCCTTGTAAATCTTTTCTGCACCCTTTCAATTTTGTTTTACAATTAAACATACAAACTGTGCCCCTCAGAGGTATTATGGACTTACCAGCTTTGGCTTAGTTACAATTATTCAGCGGATATTTAACATAATGAATCCCCCTCCTCACCCCCCCCCCCCCCCCCATGCTCCTAATCTCTATTTTGAACAGTTGCTAACAAAGTCAGAAATGGGAACTTCTGTTTAATTCCAAAACAGGAATGGTGCATGCTATATTGCTGCTGGGGCTCAGTTGGGCACACCCTTATCCCTGAGTCAGGAGATTGCAGCTGCAAATCATAGTTTACAGACTTATGCACAAATCTGAACTGACCCTGTGAACAAATATGTGCTGCTTCTTGGATGAGGCTTCTCTAAGGTGGATATGATACACTCCGCAGCAGTTCTGATGAAATTTGGATCATTAATGTAGTTTTCCTTGCTCACCCCACAGATACAGCCTGACACACACTGAGCATTTTCTGATTTTATCTCAGTTCCCACTATTTTAAACGTGAGCTGCCAGCTATTGCCAACGTCCTCCCCAATATTTCTTTCTCAATCACTGTCTCTCATAACCTGGTCTTCAGAACATGACTGTTTGCGGGAGCTTGCTGTGGACAGATTGGCAGCTGTGCCTCTGACATTACAATGAGATTCCAAGTGTACCTTATTACTGGGACTCTCAAGGCTTGTGAACAGTGTCGCATGAATGCAAGTTCAGGGGGAGACAGACAGATTGGTAATGAGCAATGGGTTGAAGGGCTATGGAGAGTGTGCGAGACAGTGGAGTTGAGGCCAAGATCAGTCATGATCGTATTGAGTGATGGAGCAGGTTTGAGTGACTGAATTGCCTATTCCTGCTCCTGGTTCTTATAGTCATACAGTCATGCAGCACAGAAACACACCCTTTGATCCATTTGTCCAAATGACCAGACATCCCAATCTGACTTAATCCCATTTGTCAGCATTTGGTCCGTACCTTTGAAAACTTTGTATTCATGGACCCATCCAGGTGCCTTTGAAACGTAGCAACAGCAGCTCGTTCCATACATACGGAAAAATGGTGTTCCAAGTCTTTGTTGTTTTGAATGGAAATAGTGAGGGCGGCAGATGCTGGAGAGTCAGAGTTGATAAAGCGTGGTGCTGGAAAACAGTAGGTCAGGCAGCATCTGAGGAGATGGGGCGCCAACGTGATGAAGCTTCCTGCCCTAAACGTCGACTCTCTTGTTCCTCGGATGCTGCCTGAGCCGCTGCGTGTGTTTTCCAGCACCACGCTTTATCGACTTTGTTTTGAATGGTAGGTCACCAGCTGTCTGCAATGACCTCATTCTGAGAGCTGCCCCTTCCTATCACTGAACTGTCCACCAACAGCCCTCTCTCCTCTCGCAGCCTCATGTGCTCCTCTTTCCATACCCCCACCCCCCAGTTTACTGTCCTCCACCAGCTCATCCAAGTGGCTATACTTTATCTATCATTGCCACCAAAGAGTGGCATCTGTCTATTCAACTGCAGAAGCATCACATTTAAGACTAATCCAAATTTCCAATCCAATGTTCAGCCATATGTTCTTTCCAAGAGAGAACTCCTGGATCAGACGCAGCAGCCTGACCCTGTTTCTAATGAAAGCCCATTAGACTGCTGTCTCAGGCAAGACCTGCTAACTCAGCGCAACCGTGATCGATATGAGAAGATATTAAATTGTTCCAGTGATTTAGCCAAGGATGTCTCTTTATCATTGGGAATTCAAAGAGTCAATATGCTTCTGTTAAATCTAAGCAATTATGCATCTGAGTGCCTTCCAGTCCCCGCTAAACTGCATTTGCACTAATTTTATGCACCAATCCAGGGTTTTTTTTGTGATATGCTACATACCGACCTTACAATTTGTACCAATTGATTAGTTTGTCTTTAGTTAGAGATGATCAAAATGTCTCTACGGCGAGCCATTATCCAACCAGACGACTCCTCATGGGATTATCATCTCTGTTAACCCAGATTAGATTTGAGGGTTACACACATCTCAAATGGCATCTGCTGCTAATTAAGCATTTAATTGCATTCAAAAGCTCTTCAAACAGAGAGATCACCTCACAGTCATTTGACATTTCACAGGCTGCAGACAGTCAACACTTCTTGTGGAAGCAGACACGTAATGGGGTAGCAGGGTGAGGAACCCATGGCTGGTGGGTTTCTCCTTGAGTTAGTGATGCATTTCATTGCTTCAGGGTAGAAATTGGGAAACCACACTCCAAATTATGATCTGCAGTGTTATTTATCCTTTGCTCAAGACTCGGTTGCTGTCATTAAATGGAGGTTGGGGAGGGGTGAAGCTGTTCTGTTTTATTCACAGGATGTGGGTGTTATTAGCTAAGCCAGCATTTATTGCCCATCCCTAATTGCCCCAGAGTCAACCATGTCGCTACGTGTCTGGAGTCACATGCAGACCAAAGCTGAGTGAACCAGATGGGGTTCAGCTTAATAGTCTAGCGACAATACCACGACGGCCATTGTCGTCACCTATTCCGGGCCTACCTCATCCAAGGCAAGCCATGAGAGATAGTGAAGTGGTTTTCACTCACATGTTTGCTTTACCACTTTACAGAATGAATGACTCTGTTTTGACAGGAAGTTTCATCACAAAACTTCCTGTCAACTGCCTCATCCAATCAAAACGCTGTCATTAACATTCTGATACCGAGTAAACATGACAAAAAAAAAAGCAATTTTTTTTTTCAAAAAGCTCATGAGGTATTTTTTTCCAAAGATTCTCAGCTTGGTGCTCAGCAAGTTGACGCTTGCAGGTTCCAGGGCAATTCACGGGGGGGGAGCAGTTGGGCTACCTGCATTTTGCAGACTCTATTTGGAGGCAATGTAAGATAATCACGACAAAAAATAACCCAAATGAACTGCGGATGCTGCAAATCAGAAACAAAAACAGAAATTGCTGGAAAATCTAAGCAGGTCTGGCAGCATCTATGGAGAGTATAACGTTTCGGGTGAAGTGACCTTTCTGCAGAACCCTTCTTGCGGCAATTTCCATTTTCGTTGAAGGTAACCACGAGATAGATTTTACATTTATATGGGAGAACGCAATATTTGTTCAGCGTGAAAAGGAGATCTGTTCTATATGTTGCGCCATCCACTAGACAGTTGAAGGGCTTATGCCCGAACTGTTGACTCTCCTGCTCCTCGGATGCTGCCTGACTGGCTGTGCTTTTCTAGCACCACACTCTCCGAGACAGTTGAAGGGAGGGGAGGTTTGTGTACAATGGTAGACGGGATAATGATTTGTCATTAATATTAGGTTTATCTTGTATTGATTTTTCTGTGGCTGGTTCCGCTGAGGTCTTTTTACACATTTTATATGTATATTTTTATACATACCTCGTGCAACTACAAGATACTGAGGCAAATAGGACAAGGGATCATGAATGAAGGCACCCTTATTTCAAAATGTGTGCCAGAAACAAGCTGGTCAGCAAGAGGAGTCTTTGTCAGTCTGGCCCTGGGTTAGGTGGGGAGGGGGGGTAAACTGTAGTGGAGATTATGATTTCCATGCTAGACTGGGTCACTGGTTTAGAGAGATTTGGGGTCCAAGTTTCTGGCAAGCCGGATTATAAACTGTAGCCCTGGGTACGCGCCTCATCGTAAACTCAGCCCTTCACAACCCACCAGTATATGACATGACGTTATAGGATCCAATCCTTCTCCGGTTACCAGGCATCTGCACCACTCTTAGCCTGATCACGCCACCAGGTATGGCATTATCCCAGCGACTAACCAATTGCTATTCATAATTTAAATCAGCAGAAGACTTTCAGAGATTCACAAGCGGTTTGTTGCACAAAGATTGATTTCCACCTTCTTGGTCATTGTCCGACCAATACCCCCTGCCCTCACCCCAACTGGGGAAGAACACAGTTCTTTTCTTTGAACTTTTCTTTAATTCACTTATGGGATGTGGGTGTCAATGTCCAGCCCAGCATTTATTACCCATCCGTAATTGCCCAGACAACAGTTCAACTACGTTACTGTGGGTGTGGAGTCACAGATCAGGTAAGGAAGGGAGTTTTCGTGAACCAGATGGGGTTGTCCCACCAATCGGCAATGGAGTCATGCTCATTATTAGAGTTCAGCTTGTCTCGAATCACTTCCCAGAGCGACTGATATAATCTGCAAAGTTCTTCCTCTAAGCACACTGGGTAATTCCCTACGAACTCTGGGTAACTTCCTTTCACTTGGAATCACCATTGACTTCATTGTGCCTGTACATTGGCATGCAACTAATGCCCTTGCCCTTCTAGCTGGTAGAGATTGCCGCTTTTGGAAAGGGCTGTTGTTGGAAACTTAGTGAGTTACTGCAGTGCACTTGTAAAAGATACACACTACTGCCACTGTGCATTGGAGGTGGCAGCAATGAATGTTGATGGTGGTGGATATGATAGAAATCAACCAGGCTATTTTCTCTTGGATAATGTCGCATTTCTTGAGGGTTGTTGGAGCGGCATTCATCTAAGTAAGTGGAGAGTATATCTTCGCACTCCTGACTTATACCTCCTAGGTGAATAGGTTGCCAAAGAATTCCTAGCCACCAAACTGCTATCATAGCCACAATATTTGTTTGGCTGGCCCAGTTCAGTTTCTCATTAATGATAAGCCCGAGGATGTTAATGGTAGGGGAGTCAGTGATGGCAATGCCAGAGAATATCACGGGGAGAGAGTTAGATTCTCTCTTGTCGAGAGTGATTATTGCCCAACTCCTGTGTTTGAAAATGAATGTTGTTTGATGCCACACTCAGTCAAATTCTGCCTTGATGTTGAGGGCAGTACTCTGACCTCAGCTCTGGAATTCACTTCTTTTGTCCATGATTGAACTAAGGCTGTAATGATGTCAGGAACTGAGTGGAATCCAAACTGGGTGTCACTGAGCAGGTTATTGCTGAGCAGGTACTGTTTGATAATGCTCTTGATGACACTTTCTATCACTTTACTGATGATCAAGAATAGATGAATGGGGCAATAATTGGCTGTTTTGTTTTAGTCCTGTTTTTCTGCTCATGCTACACCTGGACAATTTTCCTCAATAAAATTACATGTACTGTAGCTGTACCTGTCTGGAGTCAAATGCAGGCCAGACCAGGTGAAGACAGCAGTTTCCTTTCCTAAACAAGATTACCAAACCAGATGAGTTTTTCCCATTTATTAACAATGGATTTTATGGTCCTCATTAGAGTCCAGATGATCTCAAACAGTTTCCCAGCAGTGATTGACATAATCTGCAATGTTCGAACCTTAAGGCCTCTGGGTAACTCCTTGGGAACTCTGGGTAATTCATGCTAGAATGGGGGATAAGCCTAGCCAATGATGTTACAGGTTGTGGTTGATTCTAATTCTGCTGGAGATGGTGATGCCAGCAGCTGTTGGATGCTCAGTCTTGAGTTGGTAGATCTGTTTAAAATCTATCTCATTCAGCAGGGTGGTAATGCCACACAACGCAACGGAATCCTCAACGCGATGTCAGGACTTTGTCTCCACAAGGATTGCGCAGTGGTCACTCTTATCAATATTATGGATACGTCTGTGGCAGATGGATTATGGGTGGATATTAAATGCTGGTCTGGCTAGCACTGCCCAAATCTTGTGAATAAATATTTTAAAAAACGTTTTGTGGCCCTGTTTACTGGATCTTGGCAGCAATCTGCAACCTTGGACCTATGTCTCAAAATGCAATTGTCTGCATTTTTCTGTCTGAGGAAATTAAGCCTAAAGGAAAGGGCAGAAACATTGAATAAGTCAGTGTATTTTTAAAGGCTGAGTGTTTTCCTGAATTGGTTTTCTTTGTTTCTGGCTGGAAGTCTGTTTAATTATAAAAATTCACCCCAAGTAAAGAATAATTTGTTTCTTCACCTCCCCGCCTTATTCATTAGCTCAATCCCCCATCGAATCACAGCCATACAGACACGCTACCCCTTCCTCAGTCCACGGTGATACTCCCCTCATCTCGGCTTTTAAATGAAAAGCCTGGGGGGAGGTGAAAAGGCTGAGAGGAGACTTGTCTTGGGTCTCGGAAGAATTGCTTCACAGCTGCATGCAATGTGTGAATTCCATTTCTCAACCAATCTCTTAAAAACGAATGTAAAAGGGAGACATTTAGAATGGTTGGTGTTGCCTGCTGAAGATAATGGGCGGCATGGTGGCTCAGTGGTTAGCACTGCAGCCTCACAATGCCAGGACCAGAGTTCAATTCCAGCCTCGGGTGTGTGGAGTTTGAACATTCTCCCTGTGTCTGCGTAGGTTTCTTCCGGGTGCTCCGGTTTCCTCCCACACTCCTAAATTGCCCATAGTGTTCAGGGATGTGTAGGTTAGATGCGTTAGTCAGGGGTAAATGTAGCATAATAGGAGAGGGGAATGAGTCCGGGTGGGTGACTCTTCAGAAGGTTGTTGTGGACTTGTTGGGCCAAAGAGCCTGCTTCCACACTGCAGGGATCCTATGATTCCATGACCTCACATATAGCTTGTCATAGTCATGAGACCCCCACTGTAAGTTGCTTTCACTGTGTAGCCATTAAACACATGGCATGAAACATGGTGGCCATTTGTGGAGCTGAAATTGAGTGGGATTTTCAGAGCTGCAAGAGAGCCAGTAACTGGAACAGAACAGTAGGCTGCAGCCTTAAGGTACAGGCATCACAATGACTGTGAAGTAGCTAGTCATTGGCACTGTGCAAGTGAAAGATGTTATGAGGCAAAACTGGAAGTTCTCACTATGAAATAGTGATATAACTAAACACAAATTCTGAACAAAAGAAATCAGTAGCACCTCTATTATTGGGGTTGGGAAAAGAGTGCTAGATACCTCACTGTACCCTAGACCTCACTGAGGTACAGAAAAGCCAGACATGAGATATTATTAAGGCCTTGAGCACATTCTTTGAGCCATCTCTCATTGTTATTTATGAACCATATCAACAATAAAGCTTGGGGTGGGGGAAAAAATAATGATCTGTATGTGATGGCACTGAGACTTCTATCTGAATCCTATAAGTTTGGACAACTGAATTATTACAGATAATTACAGATTATTACAGATCTTATTACAGATAGGACTGCCTTAGGTATGAACGATCTTCCCATGAGAGCAGGACAACTGAGAGAGATGAAACTTGCTCTTGAGAAAGTTATCAAAACTTGTAGAGCTCTGAGCTTGTCAATCAGCTCGAGGCTATTAATTGGAGAAGGGATGAGGCCTTGCATCAAGCCAACACACAGTCCCGAACTGATAAGTACTATAGCAGAAAAGGAAGAAATATTTGCTGAAAGATCAATGCTAGGGGATGGGTACAAAACCCAATGCAATGGAAAGAATGAATATCTGCAGTTCCAAATGGCAGACATTAAGCAAACCCACGCACCTCAGCTGAAGTAAATCTAAAACCTGACAGGTAACCCTCCAGTCACAGGCCACTAAGCAATTGATCAGTGAACAGACCCTAGAAGATGACAAAGATATTATTACAGGTCTTGGATGTCTTCTAATGAGACTAGACCACCACAAGAAGTAGGTACAGGAGTAGACCATTCAGCCCGTCAACTATGCTCTGCCATTCAATAGGATCATGGCTGATCCAACATTCCTCAGGTCCACCTTCCTGCCCTTTTCCTACAACCCTTGATTCTCCTTTTGTTTAAAAGTCTGTCTGTCTCAGCCTTAAATATACACAAGGACTCGGCCTCTACAGCTCTCTGTGGCAAGGACTGTCAAACACTCTCAAACCCCTAAAGAGAAAAGATTTTCCCTCATCTTAGTCTTAGATCGGTGCCCCTTTATTTTGAGACTATGCCTTCTGGCCCTCGACTCTCCCACAAGGGGAAAACATCATCTCAGCATTTAGCCTGCCAAATGTGTCAATGAGATTACCTTTCAATCTTCTGAATTCCAATGCGTAGAGTCCCAACCTGTTTGACCTTTGCTCCTAAGACAATCCCTCCCTACCGAGGATCGTCCTCGTGAACCCTCTCCAAACTGCCTCCAACGTCCTAATGAACACACTCTTGAAACAGGTGGAAGTGTTGGAGCCACTCAGCCGCGGCTGAAGAGAATTCCAGCTGCCTTCAAGGCCAGCCTGAGAGACAAGAGAAAGGAACTGGGATGCAAAAGAGAACTGAAGAAAGTGATAACTCTGACCGACTGTGTAAAAAAAAACAGGACAACAGAGTGTATGCATAAGTCCAAAGGATCTCTATAGCCGTCTGAAATGATCATATTATCCCATTTCAATAAATTTTGCCCCGACTTGCCAAAGTAGTGACTTTGCAATCCTAAGGTAAAGGATATTTACTGGTAAGTGATACCATATAAAAGCAAAGGTTTTCTGATTATGCTCAGGATGCAATTTGGGAGGTATGGATGTTTGGATTTCCATTGTTCTGGAGAAGTATCAATGCAGCTAATATGAGATGGTTAGTGATAATCCCAGAGCTGTGGTTGGTCTGCTGATCTGCTATAAATGTGGAGGCATGAGGGAAGAAGCCAGCACAGGCCACAATCAGAATCTATTGCCACTGCTACAGAATGCTCACCATATGAAGCTGATCAAGAATCTGACAACGTCTGAAGCCAAGTAAGTAGGTCACAACCTGACAGCAGAAGGACAAGGTGAGATCTGAGGCAGAGGCACAGCAGCCAACAGACGATAAGGCAGTGCGCCGAACACTGGCATATGTGAACCACCTCGCAAGGTTCTCGTCTAGTTTGTTATAATTGTGTAAACCTCTTTGCCAGTTCACTGTCGAGCGTGCACCCTGGTTTTGGGGCACAGAAGGAGCGTTTCACTCGAATCAAACAATACCTGCTCTGGAAGGCACCAACGCAGCAGAGATGTTGAATTGAAAAGATGACTGTCTTGCTTTTGTTGCGGGGAATGATACCCACACAAAAGGGGCATCACCCCAAGAACAAGCAGATACCAGATGAATTATACTTCCAACATCCTGCTGGCTGTTGCATTATGTGATCCTGACTGTCTGTTTTGCCATATTGTGTGTGTATGTGTGTGTGCACTAAATACTCTGTGTCTGTCTATATTAAATACTGTACTGTATTTGGAGAGGCGATGACATAGTGGTAATGTCACCAGACTAGTCATCTCGAATCCTAAGCTCATGTTCTTGGGATATGAGTTTGAATTAATTTCTTGACGTCCATTAGGGAAGGGAATCTGCCATCCTTATCTCAGCTGGCCTACACGTGACTCTAGACCCATGGCAATGCGGTTGATGCATAATTGTTTTGGGTTCGCAAGCCACTGAGTACAAGGACAAATAGGGATGACCTAAATGTGTTTCGCAGCCAGCAACACCCCAACACCAAGAGTAAAGAAAGAAAATAAGGAACCGAAAGGAATGCTCTGTAGGCCATAGGGCTACAGAGGTACAAGGTCAGACAGCACGGACAGCAGCAAGAAACCTCAATTAAATTTCTGTTAATGTTAATGCTGCAGCTGAGAGTGTTTTTTCAGCATGTGATGCAGCATCTCTCTCACTACATAAATGGTATTGCTTCCCCACACACAATTATCAACACATTTCAGACTTAATAATTGCATGTGATACATTTTGAGTCTTCTCTGAAGTATACATTAGGCGCCATCATGTCTGATTTTTGAATATTGTGTTAAATTCCACCTTAAGTTTATTTTCCAAGTCTCTTTCCATTTCTATTCATTATTACCAACCTTCTCCCCATTTTTCTGACTGCAAAACCTCTAAAAATGATTACCCTTTACCCAGACAAGCATACCATTTCCTCCCTTCCTCTTCCAATAATCTGAGAAAGGTTGGTTTTTCCATTCCTGTGTCATAGCGGCCATTTTGGAATAAACCATCCCACAGGAAAATGGTCCCAAACTGCGGAATCAGAAACATTCCTGAAGATTTGTGATTTCCAATGTTGGCATAACTGGACATTGCCACCAATTATTGTACCTTTTGCTTTAGTTTGAAAGACTAAGGGATAGGAATGTGTCTTAGATGGTGGTACCTAATCCATTGTATTGAATCAGCCATTCTAACCAGTAGCTGATATTCAATTCCATTGCAGCCAATATCAGACACTGCTTATGAGGGGGAACCATTTCATATTGACACATTTCAACTCCTAGGTTTGACCTTTGAACTTTACAGTGCTGAAGAAGGCCTTTTGGCCCATCATGCAGGTTCTTTCACAGAGCTATCCAAACGCTCCTATCCCTCCCACTACTGCTCTTTCTCCATATCCCCACATTTCTTCTCTCATTTCAAGTATTTATCCAATTTAGGAAGTCACAACAGAAACTGCTGCCCCTCCCTCCTAGTCTTTCAGGCAGTGCATTCCAAGTAATGACAAATTGCTGTTTAGAAATAATAAAAATTCATACTCAGCCCACCCCTTGATTTTGTGATGGTTATTAATTTCTATTACATTCTGTCATATCCTTTTAACACCCATACTTCAGGTCTCACTACTTTTTTTGGAAACAGTTCCCCACTTACCCATGTAGATCTTGTTACCAAGCTTATTGTTAAACAGTGGCTTTTCTCCACTTCCAACGTCTTCCTCTCTTGAAGGGGTGCCTCTTGCTGGATTATGGGCCTCTCAAGTGCCAATGCCTTCCATACTTGGTTCCGGGTGACTATAGCCCATGATCAACTTGCGAGCTTCACTCTGCGGCCTGGATGAGTCTGTGCTTCACGTTTCTTGTTTCTTACGCCTCACCTCAACGTCTGGCTCCACTTGCTCCTGACCTTCCACTGTCCACTGAGATGTTTGGGGTGGGCTACGTTGGAGCACTTCCCCGTGGTTCAGCTCCAGGGTCTCAGCATAATGGAACCTTGAAGCATTGGACTGGGGTGGGGAGGGGAGGCCATTCAGCCTATCAAGCCTATCCCACCACTCAATACGATCATGGCTGAAAAGATACCCAAATGTCTTTAACCCACCCCTTCTCTTGGAGCTCTGTACACCACAGATGATCAGAAATCTATTCATTTTGACCTGAAACATACTCAAAGGCTGAACGTCTTCAGTCCTCTGTGGTAGACAATTCCAAAAGTTCACAACCTGCTGAGTAACAACATTTCGCTTCATCTTGAATCTCAGCCCTTATTTTTAAAGTGTGCCACCTGATTCTTGGCTCCCCAGCCAGGGGAAGCATTTTGCCTGCATTTACCCTACCTATCCCTTTGAGTATTGTGTAGGTTTCATTGAGATTATCTCTTAGTCTTCACAACTCGCGAGAATACAGACCCAGTTCACCCAATAGCTCTCCAGAGGACTGTCCCACCATCCCAGCAATAAGTCTGGTGAACCTTCATTGCTTTCCCTCTATGGCAATAATACCTTTTCTGAGATAAGGAAACCCAAACTGCACACAGTATTCGAGGTATGGTCTAACCAAGATGCTGCACAATTGGGGTGGCATGGTAGCTCAGTGGTTAGCACTGCTGCCTCACAGCACCAGGGGCCCAGGTTTGATTCCAGTCTCTGGCGTCTGTCCATGTGGGGTTTGCACATTCTCCCCGTGTCTGCAGGGGTTTCCTCCAGGTGCTCCGGTTTTCTCCCACAGTCCAAAGATGCGCAGGTTTTGTGGGGTGGCCATGCTGAATTGCCTAAAGTGTCCAGGGATCGTAGAATCAGAATCATAGAATCTCTACAGTGTAGAAACAGGCCATTTGGCCTAACAAGTCCACACTGACCACCTGAAGAGCAACCCAAACAGACCCATTCCCCTACATTGACCCCTGACTAATGCACCTAACCTACACATCCCTGAATACTATGGGCAATCTGCATTGCCAGCACATCTTTGGACTGTGGGTGGAAACTGGAGCACCCGAAGGAAACCCACACAGATACAGGGACACTGTACAAACTCCACACAGACAGTCGCCCGAGGCTGGAATTGAACCTGGGTCGCTGGCGCTGTGAGGCAGCAGTGCTAACCACTGAGCCACCGTGCTGCCCCAGGCTAGGTGCAGGCTAGGTGAATTGGCCATGGGAAATGCAGGGTTACAAGGTTGGGGTGGGTCTGGGTGAGATGCTCTTTGGAAGGTTGATGTGGAGACTCGATGGGCTGAATGGCCTGCTTCCACACTGTCGGGATTCTACCTAAAGTAAGACTTGACTACTCTGATCTGTTGCCTACCTCTCTACTGTATTTTTCTTTTGTTTTTTAAAATTAAACATTTATTCTGGCCAAGTTTTCATTGCAAAGAGCAGGATGCATCCCTTGGTCCTAAGGAATAAGCTTCTGCCACTGATATACATCGCAATGTCTGGAGTGTTTCACACATGTTCAGAACAGAGTAATTCCTTTGTTCAATACCTTTCATTCCCCCTTATGTTTGAACTTAGTCACGGCACCTGAGAGGGCAGGAAGTCACATTTGTTTGATGTTAACAGTGTACTCTCAGTTGTTCAGCGAATTCCAGTAGGACAGACAGATAGAGCCAGGAACCCTGATGGCTCATAGTCACTGGCAGACTTGTGGTAAATCGTCCACCTTCAAACAGCAAGGCGAAAGTGAGGACTGCAGATGCTGGAGGTTAGAGTCGAAGAGCGTGGTGCTGGAAGAGCACAGCAGGTCAGGCAGCATCCAAGGAGCAGGAGAATCGACATTTCAGGCAAAATCCCTTCATTTTCAAACAGCAGTCTCCAACCTCCTACAGAAAGTCTCTCAAAATGGATAACAACATCCCCGACCTCGGGGTCACAGTAAATTTTCTCCAGCAATGACAATTCAAGAGTGCTTCATTGGTTGTAAAATACCTTTGTATCACAGAATTATTACGGTACAGAAAGAAGCCATTCGGCCCATCCCACCTACACTGACTCAGTAAAGTATGACCCAGTGCCAAGCTCTTACACTTTAACCCTGTACTCTTGCACATTATTTCTATCCAAATGCTCATCCAATATCCTCTTGATTGCTTCAAAGTATTCGCAGCAGGATGCATGTCCTAAGGTTGCTATGAAAACGCAAGTCCCTTCTATTTTTCATCAAGATTTAAACTGATCTGAATCCCCTGAAGGCCCGTAAGAAATTATTTGTATCCTAACCGACTGAGGAATGGAACGGAGATCGGGAGGCCTGGAGGATGGAAAGCAAATTGCCTAAAGCCCCAGGAAAGGGCTCATGGCAGGGTCAGGATTAAGGAAATCTGTGACACTCCAGTGGGATCTGGAGCAGCTTGGATTAAACCACTTTCTGCTCCGATAGACGGTAAAAATGCCACTTCAAGATTGAGATGTGAAAGTGTGTGATGGGTATTTCAGCCTGAAGGAGAATCCATTGTATTTCAAACCTCTCTAGTCTCCCTGTGATGAACAAGTAAGTATTGAACTGATGAAATATTCATTCTCTCTTAGGGCAGAATCACTACAGAAGAAACACTTAACTGTATGCAATGGAGTCGTTGTTCGGCAGATGTACAAACCCATTACAATTTAATGAAGCCAAGATTTATGATGCATCTACAGAATTTTCCACAGTCTCTGGTCTTATGAAAGGGAAGGGAGGTGACATTAAGTCCTATATATAGAGTAGCATTCAGCTCACAATTAGAATTGATGCATTTATAATTTTTGGAGTGTAATTCAGAAGGAAAGGGCACCCTGGCACATCATCAAGGATCATTTGATTAAAAGGTTCAAAATCAATGGGTGAGTATCTCCCTTAAGATGGTGGGCAGTAGAAGGTCATACATATCTGTTAATAAGCTTGTCTGTGAACATCAGCAGCCATCATTTCTCAGGGAGCAACTCTTTTGGAAAATCATTTGTGTCCTAATTTTGTGATAGAGCTATAGAGATGTACAGCACGGAATCAGACTCTTCTACCCATCTTATCCATGCTGACCAGATATCCTAAATTAATCTAGTCCCTTATGCCAGCATTTGGCTCATATCCATCTAATTAATGTTCTTCTTCCTATTCATGTTCCCATCCAGATGCCTTTTAAATGTTGTAATTATACCAGCCTCCACTACTTCCTCTGGCAGCTCATTCCATACACATAGCACCCTCTGCGTGAAAAAGTTGCCCCTTAGGTCCCTTTTAAATCTTTCCACTCTCACCCTAAACCTATGCCCTCTAGTTTTGGACTCCCCCACCCTAGGGAAAAGATCTTGTTTATTCACCCCATCCATCCCCCTCATGATTTTATAAACTTCTATAAGCTCACCCCTCAGCCTCCGATGCTCCAGGGAAAACAGCCCCAGCCTATTCAGCCTCTCCCCGTTGCTCAAATCCTCCAACCTTGGCAACATCCTTGTGAATCTTTTCTGAAACCTCTCAGCTTTCACAACATCCTTCCTATAGCAGGGAGACCAGAATTGCACACAGTATTGCAAAAGTGGCCTAAAAAATGGCCTGTACAGTGGCAAAATGACCTCCCAACTCCTATACTCAATGTACTGACCAATAAAGGAGAGCATACCAAAAGCCTTCTTCACTATCCTATCTACCTGCGACTCCACTTTCAAGGAGCTATAAACCTGCACTCCAAGGTCTCTTTGTTCAGCAACACTCCCTGGGACCCGACCATTAAGTAAAGGGGGAAGCACTGGACAAAAGCTGAATCTCCTTCCTGAGAGCTGATTAATTGCTTATCCTCATAGTAGTTTGCTAGGAGCAGTTTGGATTGATTCTCAGCAGCACATTCCGTAGTCCTGTACCACACAGGTCTCCATGTGGTTCTGGATACCGTCTGGATTGTGGATGGGATCTGAAAGGGCAGGCATTCAAGCTGAGGTCTGACTGGTATAGATTTAGCAAAACCTCTCTACCTTTATACTACATTGGAAGGCAGATTATTATCTGAATGGTGGCAGTTCGGGAAAAGGTGAGACCTGGGTGGAACAGTTGCTGAAGGTCAGTGTGCAGGTGCAGCAGGCAGTGAGGAAAGCTAATGGCTGACCTTCATAGCGAGAGGATTTGAATCTTAGAGTAAGGATATCTTGCTGCAGTTACACAGGATGAGGCCACAGCTTGAGTATTGTGTGCAGTTCTGGTCTCCTGGTCTGAGGAAGATCATTCTTGCTTTTGAGGGAGTCCAGAGCTGACATATGAAGAAAGATTGGATCGACCGGGCTTGTACTCCCTGGAATTCAGAAGAATCAGGGAGGATCTCATAGAAACATAAACTCCTGATGGGAGTGGACAGGTGAGATGTGGGAAGAATGTTCCCAATGTTGGGGAGGTCCAGAACTAGGGGAAAGCCATTCAGGGCTGGGATGAGGAAGAATTTCTTCACTCAGAGAGTTGTGAACCTGTGGAATTCTCTCCTACAGAAACTGCTGAGGCCAGTTCAAGAGGGAGCCAGGCATGGCTCTTGTGGCTAAAGGGATCAAGGGGTATGGAGGGAGAGCAGGAGTGGGACACTGAGATTGTATGATCAGCCATCATCAGATTGTGTGATGGTGCAGACTCAAAGGGTCTACTCCTGTGCATATTTTTCTATGGTCCTGTGCTTCTATTTCCTTTGAAAGTAGTGAGCTTTTGCTAATGGAACCCCGTGCAATCTTAGTAGCTGTGATTCCTGTGATAGAACAGTGACTAAAATTCAACACAGGACGCAGTTAGCTCTGAAGAGCTGTGAGATGTCCTGAAGTCATAAAAGGCACATGATGACCTACTGTATCTTATTCCTTTCCCTATCTTTATAGCCATATTAACTTGTCAACATTAACTTCAATCTTAACATCATTAAGTTACAAGTTAATCCAGTTTTAGAAAGCTGTACGTTATCAGGGTCTGACCAATGACCGCAAAACGTCTTCATAATACTGACAATGTTAACTGTGAGTACAACGTTATCTGCTTATTGTAATTAAGGTTCAAGTGCAGAGCCAGTGATTAATTGAACAGGGTGCAGCTACACAAATTGGACAACTGTTGAACAAGTTTAGGAAAATATGCAGATATCAGCAAAATACTAAATAATGACAAACCAGCAATGAAAATTCAATCGCAGCTCATTTTAGTATTGCCAAAACATTGAACTGGAACAGACACTCACTCAGTTACCTGACCTGGTGAATCAAACTACAGTCCAGTCATATATTCAGAACTGAATTCCAGTCAGGTAATTTACCCCGATTCACTCCTTTGTAATGAGAGTGCCAAGATTTAATAAGAAGAGTCAGATCAGATTCAAAGAGACCTTTCTTTGTTTTTCTCTCTCTACAGATGCTGCAAAGTCTGCTGAGTTTTCCTGAACAGAGTGGCATGGTGGCTCAGTGGTTAGCACTGCTGTCTTACAGCCCCAGGTAACTGTGTAGGGATTCCATACTTGCCCCACACCTGCATGGGTTTCCTCTGGATGCTCTGGGTTCCTCCCATAGTGCAAAGATGTGCAGGTTAGGTGGATTGGCCATGCTAAATAGACAATAGTGTCCACAGATGTGCAGCGTAGGAGGGTTAGCCGTGGGAAATGTAGGATTGCATGGATAGGGTCTGGGTGGGATGCTCTTTGGAGGGGTCGGTGTGGACTCAATGGGCCGAATGGCCTGCTTCCACACTGTAGGGATCCAATGATCCTCTTGCGATTTCTGCTTTTACTTTCATTGAAGGCACATCCCTTTGAAAGGGACAGGAGATGTCGGTGTTAGGTACAAGGTGGACAAAGATGAGCAGCAAGATGAGCAGTACCACCTTTATGACATGGGATTAAACTCCTCTAGGCAGGAGATTAGGGAAGTGATCAAATTCAAGGTGATTGAAGGATATCTCAGAGTAGATGAAGAAAAAGCCATTTCCTCTAATGGCGTAATCAAGAACGAGAGAACGTTCTCTTCAAATCAGAACTTGACCGTGTTGAGGTAAAAACAAAAGATGGGGGTGGGTGTTAGAATTTCTCCCCCAAGGAGCTGTTGAGCTGGAAAGTGAAAACTTCAGAATTGAAGTTTTGTGTTAAGTGGGCTTATTTCAGGGTGAGGAACTAGCAAAGTCAAATGGAGTCAAGATAAAGATCAACTGTGGTGTAGTTGAATAATGAAACAGGTTTGAGGGGCTGAATGGTTTAATCCTGCTTAAGGGTCCTGGTAAACAGTCATCCCTGAACTGGGAATGGTAATGCAGTGATTACATGAATGGACGAGTGATTCAGAAGCTGGATTAGTAATACAGAAATACTGGGAAAGGCTTCCAACATCAGGACCAACTTGGGGTACTGAGCCCTCAGCTCGTTGCAGGCTTGGCTTTGGGGGAGCTTTGGTGCAGGAGGGAGGGGTTCAGATTTTTGGGACATTGGCACCGGTTCTGGGGGAGGTGGGATTATTAGAAATTGGACAGTCTCCACCTGGGCTGGACTGGAACCAATGTCCAAGGGGGTATTTTTGCTAACGCTGTTGGGGAGGGTTTAAACTAATGTGGCAGGGGGATGGGAACCAAATGAGGTGTTTAGTGAACAGGAAGGAGGTAGCAATTAAAACCTGTAAGGAACTAGATAATAAAGGGGAAGAGTTGGCAGGGAGCAGATGCAAAGTTCAGGTGGTCTGAGGTGCATTTGATTTACTGCAAGAAGTGTAGTCGGTAAGGCAGATGAACTTAGGGCTTGGATTAATACCTTGGGAGTATGATGTTATTGCTATTACTGAGACTTGGTTGAGGGAAGGGCATGACTGGCAGCTAAATATTCCAGGATAGCGATGCTTCAGGCGAGATAGAGAGGCAGGTGAAAGGGGTGGAGGAGTTGCATTACTGGTCAGGGAGGATATCACAGCAGTGCTGAAGGAGGGCACTGTGGAAGACTCAAGCAGCCATTTTCCTGGAGCTACCCTCCAAATTGTCCACCCAGACTGCTGACTCAGCCACAGGGCTGGCAGCTGTTGTAGGCCTCGGTAACCTCACCAGGACAGGTGGACTCAGCTGAGTCAGGTTGGAGAACATGCGGGCACTTCCCTTGGAGTGGAAACATGAAATATGTTAAGGGAGGCCAAGAAGATAGCAAGTGTCACTATTGCTGACAGGGGCTGGAATAAGCAGATTGCCCATGAGGAACAGATACGAGCTGAAAATGTGTTGCTGGAAAAGCGCAGCAGGTCAGGCAGCATCCAGGGAACAGGAGAATCGACGTTTCGGTCATAAGCCCTTCTTCAGGAACAGATAGACAGGCGAGGCCTTTATCCCCTAGAGTTTAGAAGACTCGGAGGTGATTTCATTGAAACATATCATAAATAATTTGGACAAATACATGAACAAGAAAAGGTTGAAGGGATGCGGGCCAAGCGCTGGCAGATGGGACGAGTTTAGTTTGGGATTGTGGTTGACATGGAGAAAGTGAGGGCTGCAGATGCTGGAGATCAGAGCTGAAAAATGTGTTGCTGGAAAAGCGCAAAAGGTCAGGCAGCATCCAAGGAGCAGGAGAATTGACGTTTCTCCTGCTCCTTGGATGCTGCCTGACCTGCTGCGCTTTTCTAGCAACACATTTTTCAGTTCAATTATGGTTGACATGGACTGGTTGGACCGAAGGGTCTGTTTCCATGCTGTATGACATTATATAGGATCCTGAGGGTACTTGACCAGATGAATGTCGAAAGGATGTTTCCTCTTGTGAGAAAGGGCAGATCGAGGAGCCATAGCTTAAAAAAATAAGGGGTCGCCCATTTAAGATGGAGATGAGGAAACATTCTTTTTTTCTCAGAGGGTTGTGTGTCTTTGGAATTCCCTTCCTCAAAAGGTAGCAGATGCGGAATCGCTCATTATTTTTAAGGCAGAGGTAGAGAGATTCTTGATTAGCAAGGGGATGAAAGATTATTGAGGACCTGCAGGAATATAGAGTTGAGGTTAAAATCAGATCAGCCATTATCTTATTGACTGGCAGAGCATGGTTTGATGGGCAGAGTGGCCAACTCTTGTTCATTGTTTGTATGTTCATATTTATTGCCCATCTCTAGTTGCCCTTGAGATGGGTGGTGATGAGCCGCCATCTTGAACCACTGCTCCCCACGCAGCAAACTATTTTCATCCATTCCTGCCTTGCAGGTTGGAAGTAAATGAGAAGGAGCCTGCTCATTTTAAATATTTTCGCAATGGGAGTAATTAAGAAGTGGGTTTTGTCCTGTGGAATGCGCTTAAGTATATAGGAAGCACACCAGAACCTAATAAAATCTGAATGGACACAGACTTGTTCCATGACCCACTGTACAAATTCCAATAGACTAAACCTCACTAATGTTGTATGCCAGTCCAGTGGATGAAACCATTTCTTGTTCACTTTGCCATTATAAATTTCCAATGGGGTGGACCCATTCTACAGCCAAGGAGAAAGTGAGGACTGCAGATGCTGGAGAGTCAGAGTCGAAAGGTGAGATGCTGGGAAAGCACAGCAGGTCAGGCAACATCCGAGGGGCAGGAGAGTTGATGTTTCAGGCATAAGCCTTTCATCAGGAACAAATGACAAAAGGCCGTGGGCGGCACAGTGGCACAGTGGTTAGCACTGCTGCCTCACAGCGCCAGAGACCCGGGTTCAATTCCCACTTCAGGCGACTCTCTGTGTGGAGTTTGTACATTCTCCACGTATCTGCGTGGGTTTCCTCCGGGTGCTCCGGTTTCCTCCCACAGTCCAAAGGTTAGGTGAATTGGCCATGCTGAATTGCCCATAGTGTTAGATGAAGGGGTAAATGTAGGGGAATGGGTCTGGGTGGGTTGCGCTTTGACGAGTCGGCATGGACTTGTTGGGCCAAAGGGCCTGTTTCTACACTGTAAGTAATCTAATCTAAACGCTCACTTGGATGCTGCCTGACCTGCTGCGCTTTCCCAGTGCCTCACTTTTCCATTCTAGAGCCGAGAACACCAATGGAGCCAACTTCCTGTTCACTCCCACCGTACAGAATTCTAACCGATTCGAGGGCTCCCTTTCCTCTTCCAGTTGGACGGGACAGATTGAATGCTCCAAACTCTCCCAAACCCCTCTCACTGCTGAGTGAAACTCCCCCTTTTCTTGAAGTGATTTTCTCACATTTCTTGATGAAGGGATCAAGCCGTGAACCTTCTCACCGCCTCCCATCAGTTTGTTTGTGGAAACAGGAGATATGACAGAGAAACCTGGCTATCCCTTTCAGCTTCTCTCCCTTCCCGAAAACTAGCTCTACCCTCAGTGCCTTGCCCCGGAGGTGTGCCTGTGACTGCGAGCTCATTGTGGGATGAACCGGAGAAAGCCCCAAAAATGGTAACTTCTGTTGGCTTCCCGTCTTACTGTCTGTAGCTATCACACAACTCCCAACCATTGCAGCTGTAATTCTTGTTGAAGTTGATGTATCGTTGCAGTGATACAACTGTTCAATAATTAAAATTAAGCTTCTTCATCCAGCTGACAAATTAAGCCACTGCTAATGCCAAAAGACTATTCCATTTAATGCAGAAATATATTATCCTTTTAGAAGCTTTGTTGCGAATTTGATAGTGCTGTAACTGACTAGACCCTGTTCTGTCGACATAATCTAATTGAAAGACTGGGCTGAATGATTTGGTTTTTTTGGCTAAGTTCAAGTTCCCTCAAGCTTTTTATTGGTGGGGGGGGGCGGATTCCTGCCAAGATTCCTCACTGTTACCTTATCAAACTTTTCTCATTAATTAGGCAAAAGTGGGTACTGCAGATGCTGGAGATTAGAGTCTAGATTAGAGTGGTGCTGGAAAAGCACAGCATCCGAGGAGCAGGAAAATCGACATTTCAGGCTGGCTAAGTTCAAGTTGCCTCAAGTTTTTTATTGGGGGGGGGGGGATTCCTGCCAAGATTCCTCACTGTTACCTTATCAAACTTTTCTCATTAATTAGGCAAAAGTGGGTACTGCAGATGCTGGAGATTAGAGTCTAGATTAGAGTGGTGCTGGAAAAGCACAGCATCCGAGGAGCAGGAAAATCGACATTTCAGGCAAAAGCCCTTCATCAGGGATTCCTGATGAAGGATTTATGCCTGAAATGTCGATTTTCCTGCCCCTCAGATGCTGCCTGACCTGCTGTGCTTTTCCAGCGCCACTCTAATCTTGACTCTTTTCTCATTAATTACCCACCCTGCACCGACAGCAGACCTCACACCCGATTCTGGCCCCATCCCAGCTTGCACCCAGAACAAATCGCCACTCACCAGATCGCCGCCAAAAGGCTGACATTCCATGTGTACACTTTCAAAGCCCATTTTGCACCCAGGCAAAACACCCTCCCTAAGCCCCTGGGCTGGTGTCAGAGGCTATCCCTGACTTCCTGTGCCAGGAACCGCTGTTCAAAGGCTATCTCCCCTTTGACTTGACTGAGGCCTGCTACCAACCATATTAGCTTCCCAGCTTGGTGTCTGCATTAAAGAGCATTGAAGCGCAGAAGAACCATAAGACCCCAAAAGATATAGGAGCAGAATTAGGCCATTCAGGTTCCTCCTCCTCCTCTTTTTCCTCCTGCTCCTCAGATGCTGCCTGACCTGCTGTGCTTTTCCAGCACCACTCTAATCTTGACTCTAATCATTCAGCCCATTCAGTCTGCTCTGCCATTCGATCATGGCTGTTAGGTTTCTCAACCCTATTTTCCTCATAGCCCTTCATCCTCTTACCAATCAAGAACCTATGCACCTCTGTCTTAAACGCATGCAACAACTTAGCCTCCATGGCCTTCTGTAGCAATGAGTTCCACAGATTTACCAACCTCTTGCTGAAAAAAACTCCTTCTCATTTCAGTTCTACAGCGTCATTCCTTCACTCTGAGGCTGTGCCCTAAGGTCCAATTTCTCCTATATATGTGGAAACATCGTCTCCATGTCCATCCAGGCCTCTTAGTATTCTGGAAGTTTCAATCAGTTCCCCCCTCGTCCTTCTAAACTCCGTCAAGTACAGACCCAGAGTCGTCAACTGCTCCTCAGGTGACAAGCCCTTCATTCCTGGGATTGGGCAGTACAGTGGTTAACACTGCTGCCTCACAGTGCCAGAGACCTGGGTTCAATTCCAGCCTTGGGTGATTGACTGTGTGGAGTTTGCACGTTCTCTCATAACTCTGTAGGTTTCCTCCCACAGTCCAAAGATGCACAGGTCAGGTAGATTGGCCATGCTGAATTACCCTGTAGTGTCCAGAGATGTGTAGGTTAGGTGGGTTAGCCATGGTAAATGTGGGACTATGGGGTGGGGAGTTGGATCTTGATTGAATGCTCTTCAGAAGGTCAGTGCAGACTTGATGGGCTAAATGGCCTCTTTCTGCACTAGAGGGATTTTATGATCATTCTTTTAAACCTCTTCTAGACTCCTCCAAGTCTAGCACATCCTTCCTTAGATATGGGGCCTAAAACTGCCCACCCAATATTCCAACCAAAGTGAATTTCCCACACTGTCCAATCTTACATTTCTTTGTTCACTCATGCACCCTGTCAAAATTTGGCTATCCAACTGTTCAGCATTAATGGCAGGGCAGAGTTAGTTTCTGGGCTGGTTTGAATTTATTTATTGAGCGTTACTAAGGACACCGTCAGTGGTTGGGGTTTTACAGGCTGTGTTCTTGCACACAGTCTTTATGCGCACTTAATACGTTTTCTTCACCCCTTCTTTCTAATCCTTTCACAGTCAGTAAGTGGTTGGAACTTCATCTCTCCCACTCATCACCTTCCTCCCCCAAGATACAACCCATTGCTTTGATATATTACGCCCAAAGTGCATCAACAATCCGAAACACATTTCACAGATTGCACAACACAAAGCAGACTGTGAAGAGATTAGTAATTTAATGATGTCCTGGAGGCTGTTTAATTCAAACGTAAATGCACCCAGTGCTGATGCTGCTGGGAAGATGTCCTGATAACATTTCAGTGATGCTGGATAATCTCCTCAAAAGGAGTTCTCTCATTCAGCAGACTTCCGCTGCAATTGATTCAAAAACGTACATCCTACATCAAGACTTTCAGCACCGCACACACTGCCTCCTCATGTGTGTACCCAGCACATGTGGCTGCACACTGTGAAGATGTGGTCAGAAAATCAGATCCGAGTAACTGCTCACTGGTGGGCATTCTGTTTCGCATGAACCCAAATCATCCGCCGATATTTCCGCCACCTCCAAACAGATCCCACCACCAGGAATATATTTCCCTCCCCACCCCACATGTGGCTGCACACTGTGAAGATGTGGTCAGAAAATCAGATCCGAGTAACTGCTCACTGGTGGGCATTCTGTTTCGCATAAACCAAATCATCCGCCGACATTTCCGCCACCTCCAAACAGACCCCACCACCAGGAATATATTTCCCTCCCCACCCCTTGCCGCATTCCGAAAAGACCGTTCCCTCCGTGACTACCTGGTCAGGTCCACGCCCCCCTACAAACCACCCTCCCATCCTGGCACTTTCCTCTGCCACCGCAGGAACTGTAAAACCTGCGCCCACACCTCCTCCAAACTTCCAGCGCCGCACTGTCCCCTTGACTTGTCCGGACTTGTCCTACCTGCCTATCTCCTTTTCCACCTATCCACTCCACCCTCTCCTCCCTGACCTATCACCTTCATCCCCTCCCCCACTCACCCATTGTACTTTATGCTACTTTCTCCCCACTCCCACCCTCCTCTAGCTTATCTCTCCACGCTTCAGGCTCTCTGCCTTTATTCCTGATGAAGGGCTTTTGCCCGAAACGTCGATTTCGCTGCTCGTTGGATGCTGCCTGAACTGCTGTGCTCTTCCAGCACCACTAATCCAGAATTCTGTTGCACCTTCCTGTCCTAATCAAAACGTACCAGCGGGCAACGAGGGTGGTGGTACCCTAATTTACACATTGACTAAATCATGCAATTCTCTAGTCCTCTGCCACCAACAAGGTATAAGCAGAATAAAAAGAAATATTTCCAGTTCTTCCACAATTTCCACTCATTTCCTTCACTGTCCTTCTCAGTATCTCATCAGATCCTGGTACATATCAACTTTTGGTGGAGTCAACCTATCCGATACCACCTCCTTAATTTGAGTGGCTGAATTTCCTCCTCTTTCACCATGGCCTGAGTGGAACTTTCTTCCTTGGTAAAGACAGATACAGAGTATCTGTTTAATACATAAGCCATTCCCTCTACCTCTCCTGAAGTAAGTCCCCTTTTAGGTCCCCAATTGCCTCCCCTCTCCTCTCCTTTTACCAGCTTTTCACTATTTATATATATAATATATATAAGATGTTGCATTTTGGAAACACAAGCCAGGGCAGGACTTATACACTTAATGGTAAGGTCCTGGGGAGTGTTGCTGAACAAGGAGACCTTGGAGTTCAGGTTCATAGCTCCTTGAAAGAGGAGTCGCAGGTAGATAGGATAGTGAAGAAGGCATTTGGTATGCTTTCCTTTATTGGTCAGAATATTGAGTACAGGAGTTGGGAGGTCATGCTGCAGTTGTACAGGACATTGGTTAGGCCACTTTTGGAATATTGCATCCAATTCCAGTCTCCCTGCTATAGGAAAGATGTTGTTAGGGTTGAAAGGGTTCAGGAAAGATTTACAAGGATTTTGCCAGGATTGGAGGATTTGAGCTACAGGGAGAGGCTGAACAGGCTGGGGCTGTTTTCCCCGGAGTGTCGGAGGCTGTGGGGTAACCTTATAGAGGTTTATAAAATCATGAGGGGCATGGATAGGGTGAATAGTCAAGGTCATTTCCCCAGGATAGGGAAGTTCAAACTAGACAGTATAGGTTTTAGGTGAGAGGGGAAGATTTTAAAAGGATTAAGGAGCAACTTTTTCACACAGCGGGTGGTGCATATATGGAACAAGCTGCCAGAGGAAGTGGGTACAATTACAACATTTAAAATGCATCTGAATGGGTATGTGAATCGGGTTTAGAGGGATATGGGCCAAATGCTGTGAAATGGAACCACGTCAAATTGGGATGTCTGATCGGCATGGACGAAGGGTCAGTTTACAAGCTGTATATCTCTTTGACTCTAAAAAGGAAGTCACATCATATATTCTAGTTACAGCATCCCTGCCGAGTTAGTTTAAACCCTCCTAATAGCTCCAGAAAAATGTCCTGCAAAGATTGATAGCCAATCTGTGCAGAACAAGATTCCTCAAACAACACTCAGGATGAACAAGCAATTCATCTGCTTTTGGTGACATGTTGCAGGAAAAAATATTGATCATGATACTGGGGAGAACCTCTTTGCTCTTTGACAAATAATGCCATGGGATGGATCTTTTACAACTGCCGTTTAAAAAGCAGACAGTTCAACATCTCGTCTGAAAGACCACATTGCCAACAATGCAGCGTACCCTCAGTGAATACATCCACGTTTGTGGGTCACTGGGTTGAGCACCCAAGCTTTTAACGATAGGTGGAAACACAACAATCAATCCAAGCTGACAGTTCAATTAATTTGATAATATTCTGATCAGTTCTTAGCACCACAAACCTGATGATTATCAGAATTATTTTCCCTAAATGCCCCAATATTTACATGTGAGGGGAATTAGACTAGCCCTATAAATACAGTGGCTGCCAGGACAGATCTGAGGCTGGAGGTTTCACAATGGCTTTCTCAACTCCTGACTCCAAAAACCCTTTTTACCATCTGCATGGCCCAACTCAGGACTATCCTCCACTTGTCCGGATGTAGGAAGCTCCAACAACATTCAAGCAACTCAAAACCACCCAGGACAATATAGCTCACCTCATCTTCCGTTCAGGGAACCTGCAGCCCTCTGGACTCAATACTGAGTTCAATGATTTTAGGGCCCGAACTCCCCCATGCCCGAGCCCCCTACCACAAATACCAGGCTTTGTTATCACATAGTCTGCCATTACACACTTCCTATTGTTAGCCACTAATCATCTCCATTAACAGCTATTCACCCTCCCAGCCAAATAGTTATCGACTCCTTGGTCTGTCCAACTGTTCTCTCTCTTTCAGTTCTATCCTTATATATCGATGACTCCCTCCCCCCTCCCCCCCCTTCTGCATAGAAATCTACATTTTTCTAACTACCATCAGTTCTGAGGCAGGGTCACTGGACCCAAAACATAAACTTTGATTTCTCTGCACAGATGCTGCCAAACCTGCTAAGCTTTTCCAGGTGGCTCAGTGGTTAGCACTGCTGCCTCACAGCACCAGGGATCCAGGTTTGATTCCCACCTCAGGCGACTGTCTGTGCGGAGTTTGCACATTCTCCCCGTGTCTGCGTGGGTTTGCTCCGGTTTCATCCCACAGTCCAAAGATGTGCAGGTTAGGTGGATTGGCCACGCTAAATTGCCCATAATGTTCAGGGATGTGTAGGTTAGGTCCATTAGTCAGGGGTGAATGTAGAGTAATGGAGTCGAGGTCTGGGTGGGTTACTCTTTGGACTTGTTGGGCCAAAGGGCCTGTTTCCCCACCGTAGGGATTCTATGAAATATGAGCGTCACATTGGCTGAGGAATTACTGTTGACAATATTAGCAAATGAATATTGAATGCGATCATGCAGAATTCTTCATCTGTCATTGACAAGAAATGAACTCTTGGTAATTGGCTTAATGACTCCATTAAAACAAAACACATCCCACGACCACATGATGTGTTGGTATTGACTTTGCGATGTCAGTCAGACATACATTGCACTTATCCAGTCAAATATCCAGCCCCACTGGTAAGTGAGGAATAACGAAACCTTACTCTCTCATATGCACGCAGCTTGATGGAGCATTACGGACAGGGATTTACATAGCATCTAATCACACTATACTTCATCCATAGCTAATGCTTTTGTGTTGCTATTATCAATATCCCATAAATGGTGAGAGAGCAGAATATTTAAAAGGCACTTGCCAATACAATTGTTTATCTGCACACAGAGAGTGAACTTCCAGCTGGCAAGCAAACGATCTTTCATTCATTATAAATATGGCAAATTCTGTTTCCATTAACTGAAGATTGAAAATGATTTGAATGCAATTACTGTGGCTGCCTACTTTTGACAATCATGTTGCCTGGGCCATCATCTGTACTGGGAGAAAGTGAGGACTGCAGATGCTGGAGATCAGAGTCGAGAGTGTGGCGCCGGAAAAGCACAGCAGGTCAGGCAGCATCCGAGGAACAGGAGAATCGACGTTTCAGGCATAAGCCCCTCTTCAGGATGATTCTCCTGCTCCTCGGATGCTGCCTGGCCTGCTGTGCTTTTCCAGCACCACACTCTTGACCCACATTCTCTGTAATGGCCTTGATCCGTCCATGTCAGATTCCATTGTCCACGTTGCCACCGGACTCTATAGCACGGTTGACACATCAACCCTGAAGGCTGAACACAAGCATACACCATGCTACCTTCAGTTTGGCATACATTGGAAATTCACCTCGGGCACTCATATTTGACAAATTGCAAAGTTTGTATTGGACTGAACGTACTTTATCTGAAGATGATTAAACATAACTCAATATCAGAGATCAATAAGCGTTAGTCCCCATTAAATTATATGCATTGGGTTACCGTTTCAAAAGGAAGGCACAATCTGCTGCTGTCATGTGTTCAGGGATCGGCTACTTAAGCCATTTATCCTTTTACATTTCCATCCTTTGCCAGAACAGCCTGAGAGCACAGCATCTGATCCTTGAACAGAGGGTCAAACTGTCTTCAGGCTGAGCTTGTTCTCACATTAAACAACATCTCGTTACAGTGTCCCACCGTAGGGAGTTAAATGAGCTCTAACTATACTAGTCTTTTTTTTGATGGAACATTTATTACCCCTCTTATCAAAAAATTATGAGTTTTCTTAGTTTTGCCTGACCCATTTCCCACGTTCTTTCTGGCACCTCTTCTCTTCCCTCTAAACCCCACGATCGGGGAGTCCCATGTCCTCACCACAACGTCCCAGCAGCCCTCACATTCCAAGGACCACACACCACCATTTGTATTGCCTCCAGCAGTGTCTCCTTCATGTCAGCATTCTGAAGGGCCCAGTTACACTGTGATACCTGACCCACTGCTTGGTCATCTCTGCCAAGTCCCTTGGCAACTCGCCATGCAAGCACAAACCTTTAGATCTCCACCTCTTTCACCCCGAACTGCCACTCCCAACATGTCTTTCTGGTCAAAACAGCGGTGAATTTGTACTTTTCTCGATTCAGTGCATTCACTCCTCATTTTTTTCAGCCTCCTCTACTTGGAGTGATCAAAGAGTAACTGCCTTACGCAGCACCTCCGTTCAGCACACAAGCATGACGCTGAGTTACCACTCCCACACTGAACACTCCATCCTTCACTGTCCACACCTTTCCAAGCCAGCAGGAGAATACCTCACCTTGCAACCAAAGTAGAATACCTCACCTTGCAACCAGCCACCAGCGAGTTCAGTTGATAACTAATTTTGTTTTATTCATGAGGGCATCGGGTACCTATGCCAATATTTATTACCCTCTTTAATTGCTCTTGGGAGGGTGGTGTTGAGCTGCCTTCTTGAATTTTTCCCATTGTTGGTACATCCACAGTGCTGTCAGGGAAGGAGTTCCATAATATTGACTCAGCCAATATGAAGGATGGTGTGTGGCTTGGAGGGGAACCTGTCGGTTGTGATCTTCTCATGCAATCTTCTGCTCTTGTCCTTTTTAGGAGTAGGGAGTTGCTGTCAAAGGAGCCACATGAGTGGCTCTTGCAGATGGTACATGGGCTTGCCATTATGTATTGGTGGTGAAGCGAGTGAATGCTGTGGTGGTGGTGAATGTGGTGCCAACCAAGTGGGCTGCTTTGTCCTGGATGGTGTCAAGCTTCTTGGGTATTGTTGGAGCCGCTCCTCCCCCCCCCTCCCCCCACCAATCCAGGCAAATGGACAATAGTCCATTGCACTCAAGACTTGTGACTTGTAGATGGTGGACAGATTTTGGGGAGTCAGGAGGTGAGTTACCCACTGCAGAATTCCTTGCCTCTTGTAGCCTCACTGTGTATAATGCTGGTCAAGTTCAATCTCGGGTTAATGGTTACTTCCAGGATCTTGCTAGTGGGGAACTCAGAGTTTTAATATCATTGGTCACCAAGGAGCAATGGTTAGATTGCCTGTTATTGGAGATGGTCATTGCCTGGCATTTGTGTGGCGCGAATGTTACTTGCCACTTGTCAGCCCAATCCTGGATATTGTCCGGTCTTGTTGCATTTGAATGTGGAGAAAGTGAGGACTGCAGATGCTGGGGATCAGAGCTTAGGGCTTATGCCCGAAATGTCGATGCTCCTTCTCCTTTGATGCTGCCTGACCTGCTACACTTTTCCAGCAACACGTTTTTAAGCATTTGAATGTGGACTGCCTCAGTATCTGAGGAGTCACAAATGGTGCTGAACACTGTACAACCACCGGCAAATATCCCCACTTCTGACCTTATGATGAAGGGAAGGTCATTGATGAAGCAGCTGAAGATGAATGGGCCCAGGTTACTACTCTGAGGGTCTTTTACAGAGGTTTCCCAGAGCTGAGATGACTGACCTCCAACAACGGCAACCATCCTCCTATGTTCTCCTATGTCCAGGTATGACTCCAGCCAGCAACGAGTTTGCCCCCGATACACATTGATTCCAGTTTCGCTAGGACTTCTTGATGCAACATTCTGGTGAATGCTGCCTTGATGTCAAGGGCTGTCACTCTCCCCTCCCCTCTGGAATTCAGCTCTTTTGTCCGTGTTTGAACCAAGGCTGTAATGAGGTCAGGAGTTGAGTGACCCTGGCAGAACCCAGCTGGGTGTCACTGAGCAGGTTATCGCTGAGCAGGTGCTGCTTGAAAGCACTGTCGATGACATCTTCCATCACTTCACTGATGATCGAGAGTAGACTCCATCTGCAATTGGCCGGGTTGGGTTTGAGCTGCATTTTGCATACAGGACATACCTGGGCTATTTTCCACATTATCGGGTAGATGCGGTCTTACAGCTGTACTGGTGTGGTTCCGGAGCACAAGTCTTAGAGTCGTACAGCACAGAACCAGACCCTGTGGTCCAACCAGTCCATGCCAGCCATAATCCCAAAATAAACTAGTCCCACCTGCCTGTGCTTGGCCCATAACCCTCCAAACCTTTCTAATTCGTGAACTTATCCAAACGTTTTTGTAAAACGTAGTGCCTGTACCCGCATCCACCACTTCCTCTGGAAGTTCATTCTACACATGAACCACTCTCTGTGTAAAAGAATTGCTCCCCCATGTCTTTTTTAAATCTTTCTCCTCTCACCTTAAAAATGTGCCCCCTTGAAATCCCCCATCCTCGAGAAAAGACACCTACCATTTGCCTTATCTATATCCCTCATGATGCCATTAACCTCTAAAAGGTCACCCCTAAACCTCAAGCGTTTCAGTGAAAAAGGTCCCATGCTACATCGTCTCTGTTAGATTACATTACATTACAGTGTGGAAACAGGCCCTTCGGCCCAACAAGTCCACACCGACCCGCCGAAGCGCAACCCACCCATACCCCTACATTTACCCCTACCCTAACACTAGGGACAATTTAGTATGGCCAATTCACCTGACCTGCACATCTTTGGACTGTGGGAGGAAACCGGAGCAAACCCACGCAGACACGGGGAGAACGTGCAAACTCCACACAGTCAGTCGCCTGAGGCGGGAATTGAACCCGGGTCTCTGGCGCTGTGAGGCAGCAGTGCTAACCACTGTGCCACCGTGCCGCCCTTTGTAACTGAAACCCTCCATTCCTGGCAACATCTTGGTAAATCTCTTCTGCGTCCCCTCCAGCTTAATAATATATTCAGTAGGTTTGCTGAAATGGTATCAGGACCCATAATCGTTGCAGTCATTTCTTGTTATCGCGTGCGGTGAACCAGTATCTGTAGTGCTTCGGATCACTAGCGGGGGCTGAGGTGGATGACAGTTGCAGCGAATGCTTCAGCCTGATCTTTTGCTCCCACTGCTCCCATTTCCTCAGACTGTGGAAGCAGGTCAAGGTTCGGTTTTTGCCACTTTACAGTTCTTTTCTTTCTATCTTTGATTTCTTCACTTGTCCGTTTAGTGCTTCCTTTTGCCTTGGTTGAATCTGTCCTCCACCCGGCCACAGACATTCCCTCATTCCTGTCCCCTCCTCCTCCAGCGCCTGTAGCTGCTGATAACGATTTACATATGTAACGTCTTCACAGTTCTGATGAAAAGAATGAGAAGTCAGAATGGGCTTTGCCAGTGGTGCCGACATCCCAAGGTGGTGGGATCCGAAATGGTCACACTGTTCCCCTCTCCCGAGGGTTTCTTAGCAGCTTCTATTTTCATCATCTTCCCTCCTGCTGCCCTCCAGTCAAATCTGAACATTTAAGAAGCTGGAATATTGAGAGTGACTTATTACTCCTCATATACCATGGGATTTTTTTACAATTGGCTATAAGACACTTTCATTTTGCCTCGCTCAAAAATCAGTACCTTAAACAGCCGCGAGCATAATCTATTTTCAATAATATCCACTGAGGGACGAATATTGGTCATAAGAATTCCCCTTTCTGTCTTCCAGATAGCACCATAAAGCCTTTCACATCCCTCTAAGCAGGCAGGGCACCAGTTTTAATTGTCAGCTGAAAGTCTGACAAATACAGCTCTGCACTGGAGTGTCAGAGGCTTAAATATTGTGCTGGTTTCGAGCCCGCAGATTCATCAATCAGTAGCAGCACAGTGGTTAATATTGTTGCTTCTACAACACCAGGGACCCGAGTTCAATTCCAGCCTCGAGTGACTGTCTGCATGGAGTTTGCACATCCCCCCCCGTGACTGTGTGGGTTTCTGCTGGTTTCCTACCACAGTCCAAAGATGTGCACGTTATGCGGATTGACCAGGTTAGATGGGTCAGCTGTGGGGAATGCAAGGTTATCGGGATGGGATGGGTCTGGCTGGGATGCTTTTTTGGAGGGTCAGTGTGCACTCTATGGGCTGAGTGGCCTATTTCCACATTGTTGGGATTCTATACGCTACCCATAGCATCAGCCTTTACTTCAGACAACATATTCAATTTGATACATTTCCTTTACCATTTTTGTGCCTTTTCACAATGTAGGGTTGTACCGAGGTATGGAATTTTGTGTCATTTTACTTCATGTTCTAAATGCCTTGCCTGCCCCTTGTCTTTTCAATTGCTTTGAAAGTATCAACCAGGTTATGAGGAACTCCAGACGGTAGCTCAGTGGCTAGCACTGCTTTCTCACAGCACCAGGGACCTGGGTTCAATTCCAGCCTTGTGTCTGCATGGGATTCCTCTGGTTTTGTCCCAAGGATGTGCAGGTTAGGTGGATTGACCATGTTAAATAGCCTTCAGTGCCCATTGTAGGTGAGGTACCTCAGTCAGGGGTAAATGTAGGGGAATGGGCCTAGGTGGATTACTTTTTGGAGGGTCAGTGTGGACTGGTTGGGCCAAATGGCCTGTTTCCACACTATAGGGATTCAATGATAAACTTAATTTTTAGATTAGAAGCCGTGCATCTGAACACATTTTTGATGTTGCAGCTGTACAGGACATTGGCAATTCTTGATGAAGGGCTTTTGCTCGAAACGTCGATTTTCCTGCTCCTCAGATGCTGCCTGACCTGCTGTGCTTTTCCAGCACCACTCTAATCTAGAATCTGTACAGGACATTGGTTAGGCCACTTTTGGAATATAGTGTGCAGTTCTGGTCTTCCTGCTATAGGAAGCATATTGTGAAACTTGAAAGGGTTTAGGAAAGACTTACAAGGATGTTGCCAGGGTTGGAGGATTTGAGCTATTGGAGAGGCTGTTTTCCCTGGAGTGTCAGAGATTGAGGGGTGATCTTATAGAGGTTTATAAAATCATAAGGGGCATGGATAGGGTAAATAGGTCTTTTCACTGGGATTGGGAAGTCCAAAACTAGACAGTATAGGTCTAAAGTTAAAGGGGATAGATTTAAAAGGGATCTAAGGGGCAACTTTTTCACACAGAGGGTGCTGTGTGTATGGAATGAGCTGCCAGAGAAAGTGGTGGAGTCTGGTACAATTACAACATTTAAAAGGCATCTGGATGGGTGTATGAATAGGAAGGGTTTAGATGGATATGGGCCAAGTGCTGGCAAATGGGACTAGATTAATTTAGGTTATCTGGTCGGCATGGACAGGTTGGATCAAAACTCCTGTTTCCGTGCTGCACATGTCTGAGACTCTGTCTCTGACTCTGTTTCTGCGAGAATAAATTCTTGAAAGACTATCGCTTGTTAAAGGCTTTGCAGAAACATTTTTTCTCCGATATTAAATCTTATGATTTAGAAAGTCACATGATTGAGGATCGTGGCG
The DNA here is from genome assembly GCF_004010195.1 of Chiloscyllium plagiosum. Taxonomy (NCBI): domain Eukaryota; kingdom Metazoa; phylum Chordata; class Chondrichthyes; order Orectolobiformes; family Hemiscylliidae; genus Chiloscyllium; species Chiloscyllium plagiosum. Next base: position 67,310,597 of record NC_057727.1, read on the forward strand.
TGTTCACTCCCTGTTGAAGCTATTTCTTTCAAGATGTCAGGAGTGTGATCATTGGGTTTCAGCTTCCAAACAAAAAGAAAGCAATTTGCTAATGTGATCCCAAAACAACACATGATGCTATTCAGTTGCCCCGAAGTATTGATCCTTTCTGTCACCCATAATTCAGGGCTGTTTTGAAGATGCACTTTATGTTTGACATTGACAGTTTTTTGAAAGCTGGTCATCAACGTTTCTGACTTTTATCTCTTGGTTTAACGATCAGATTGAACTTTCCTTATCAATGATAAAAAGAAGCAGACAGCAAATATAGAAATAAGAAATAACAGAAATATTCTGCATCTAACTTGACATATAATCTATGAAATAAAAAGTTTGAGATACATGAGTTTCATGGGCTAAAATTATTTTTGTGTTTCTGAAGGTCTTACATTTGGTGTGGGTCAGCAAGTGATTTTCTGTGACATGTATTGGTGTGGGAATTCTTGTGTCTGAGTGAGGGGCGTTTGGAATCAGTCCTGAGACTTGAGAACATCGTGGAAGTTGGGCTATCCAGTGCCAGTGCTGAGGAATTGCTGCATTGTCAGAGGAGCTGCCTCTCTGAGGCGAGGTTAACCTGAGCTGGAAATGTAGTCAATAATTATCCCTCCACCACCATCAGTAAAACAGATTTCAGCTCATTTCTCTTATTTGTTTACACAAAGTGTTGGCCCTGTTTCTTTGTATTAGGATATTAGGAGTGCATTGACTGTGAAGCATTCTTACATCCTGGGGCAGCACAGTGGCTCAGTGGTTAGCATTGCTGCCTCACAGCATCAGGGTCCCAGGTTCGATCCCACCCTTGGGCGACTGTCTGTGTGGAGTTTGCATATTCTCCCCATGTCTGTGTGGGTTTGCTCCAGTGCCCTCCTACAGTCCAAAGGTTAGGTGAATTGGCCATGCGAAGTTGCCCATAGTGTTAGGTGCATTAGTCAGAGGGAGATGGGCCTGGGTGGCTTACTCTTCAGAGGGTCAGTGTGGATTGGTTGGGCTGAAGGGCCTGTTTACACACTGGAGGGAATCTAATCTAAATGCTGGGTGCATGCATTGGCCTATGAGAATGATCCCAATGTTAAATATCGAAAACAGAAAGGTTGGAACACTGAAGGAGGACGTTCAGTCCGTTATGGCTGTGCTGGTCAAAAAAAAAGCGATCCAATCTAACCCCATTTTCAAATTTATCTGCTCTAATAATTTAGAGTGTAAGCTGTAGACTTAGGAACAGCAGCAGCTCACTGACCCTACTCTGACCAAGGCTGATTGAACATGTCAATGCCTTGTATTCACACCCCTCCTCTGCCCCCATACGCTACCAACTTGCGATTTGACTTCTCTGACCTTGCTTTGTAGCTCAGTAAGAACACAATCTACCATTTTGGAAGGAGTCAACCCCTTAATGGGAGGAGCAGCAGTGGCAATACATCGAACAGAGGAACATCATCAGCAGTCATTCCTGTTGCTATCAGTAACAATGATTTCTCTTGTCTACATCTTTTATTAAGTAGGGGGGATGCCAAATGATACACCAACTATGGTCTCATTAATTCTTTATAGATTATTTGCATTGCCTCCTTGAATTTCTATTCAAGAAACCTACTTAAGTGGCATAAAATGCTTTTCTCTTATTGATACAGCCTCTGTGCATTATGAAGGTCCCTTTGTGTTTAGTCCATTATTCAGTGACGTGACTATCATTTTACAATAATATCTTTTATTTTCATGTTCTATTCTGAAAGCAACTATGCTGGGTTCATCTGTTCAGCCTCTCTCTGTGGGTTTCTTTGAGTCTCTTGCATCTGTATAAGGAACAATAACATAAATTACTATCGTAATGACAGGTCTTTCAATCACACTAAGTTTTGATACTACAGGAAATTTAAGCTATACATAATAGTGAGGCTCCTGTGAAGCATGATTGGGGATTGGGGAGAGGCATGGTAACTTATTGTATTTATGTCTTTTATAATAAAGGTTAGAAATTTGCATCTTAAGCAATCAATACCAAGAATGTGCTGAAATAAGTTTGTATATTGTAAAGACTTTTTACTTTTTTTTATTTTTGATTATGGACTGCAATAGAAAAGGGACTGGTTTAAAGTCACTAACCAAAGAAGGAGCTGCTGCACTTTTAAAAACAAGTGACCAGAAGTCATTGGGAGTTGTGTTGCCACTGTTGCCTTATAAGCAGCCAGAGAGGAGAGCAGAGACTGCATAGTACACATGAGCGTCTGTCAAAATAAGATTCAGCCAGCAACAGATCACTGATCAATTTGTACAATTGTGACTAGCCAGATGACAATTCTCTGGTTCCAGTGCAGCTGAAAGGCGGGTGTGTGTGGATGATACAGTGGCAGACTGGAAGAAATATGGGATGCGACCTTGGAGTGCAGGTTCATAGCTCCTTGAAAGTGGAGTCGCAGGTAGATAGGGTGGTGAAGAAGGTGTTTGGTATGCTTTCGGTTATTGGTCAGAGTATTGAGTACAGGATTTGGGAGGTCATGTTGCAGCTGTACAGGACATTGGTTAGGCCACTGTTGGAATATTGCGTACAATTCTAGTCTCCTTCCTATCGGAAAGATGTTGTGAAACTTGAAAGGGTTCAGAAAAGATTTACAAGGATGTTGCCAAGGTTGGAGGATTTGAGCTCTGGGGAGAGGCTGAATAGGCTGGGGCTGTTTTCCCTGGAGCGTTGGAGGCTGAGGGGTGACCTTATAGAGGTTTATAAAATCATGAGAGGCATGGATTGGATAAATAGACAGTCTTTTCCCTGGGGTGGGGGAGTCCAGAACTGGATGGCATAGGTTTAAGGTGAGAGGGGAAAAACTTAAAAAGGATTGAAGGGGCAATCTTTTCACACAGAGGGTGGTGAGTGTATGGAATGAGCTGCCAGAGGAAGTGGCGGAGGCTGGTACAATTGCAACATTTAAAAGGCATCTGGATGGGTGTATGAATTGGAAGGGTTTAGATGGATATAGTCCAAGTGCTGGCAAATGGGAATACATTAGGTTGGGATATCTGGTTGGCATGGACGGGTTGGACCAAAGGGTCTGTTTTCGTGCTGTGCATCTCTATGACTCCACGGCTCTATAGCAAATTAACTCAGGTCTGAAAACAGCCAGTTAATCGTCCACCTTTGCCAGAAACTGCTTCTTCTAACCACTGACTGTCATCTGAACAACTAATATGCAATTTTCTGTGTCTTCAGCCATAAAAAAAAACTAACTGAAAGGAAAAACAGAGGATTTATGATCCGGTGGGAAAGCAAACACCTAACCAAAGCCTGTGAAATTACCAGAAGACCATAAGACATAGGAGTGGAAGTAAGGCCATTCGGCCCATCGAGTCCACTCCGCCATTCAATCATGGCTGATGCGCATTTCAGCTCCACTTACCAGCGTTCTCCCCATAGCCCTTAATTCCTCTAGACAACAAGAATCTATCAATCTCGGCCTTGAAGACATTTAGCGTCCCGGCTTCCACTGCACTCCGTGGCAATGAATTCCACAAGCCCACCACTCTCTGGCTGAAGAAATGTCTCCGCATTTCTGTTCTGAAATGACCCCCTCTAATTCTAAGGCTGTGACCACGGGTCCTAGTCTCCTCGTCTAACAGAAACAATTTCCTAGCATCCACCTTTTCCAAGCCATGTATTATTTTGTACGTCTCTACTAAGTCTCCCCTTAATCTTCTAAACTCAAACGAATACAATCCCAGTATCCTCAGCCATTCCTCATATGTTAGACCTGTCATTCCAGGGATCATCCGTGTGAATCTCCGCTGGACACGTTCCAGTGCCAGTATGTCCTTCCTGAGGTGTGGGGGCCAAAACTGGACACAGTACTCCAAATGGGGCCTAACCAGAGCTTTATAATGTCTTAGTGGTACATCTCTGCTTTTATATTCCAACCCTCTTGAGATAAGAGACAACATTGCATTCGCTTTCTTAATCACGGGCTCAACCTGCATGTTTACCTTTAGAGAATCCTGGACTAGCACTCCCAGATCCCTTTGTGCTTTGGCTTTATTAATTTTCTCACCATTTAGAAAGTAGTCTATGCTTTTATTCTTTTTGCCAAAGTGCAAGACCTCGCACTTGCTCACGTTAAATTCCATCAGCCATTTCTTGGACCACTCTCCCAACCTGTCTAGATCCTTCTGTAGCCTCTCCACTTCCTCAGTACTACCTGCCTGTCCACCTAAATTGTTCCATTGAATTGTGTTTCCCTAGTGCTTTATCTTCCCTCCACCCATAACACCAATGCTTCTTTTCGTTTGTCTATTCCTGTCTGTATGCGTTCATAGGAAGTCACATTCTGAATTAATATCTGCTGATCGTTCATAGTTTTGTTTACCTGTGGCTAGAGCATACTTATTTGGAATAAGTAATAGTTCTGGTTAAGTACTGGAAGCTGCTTAGTGTTTTCTGTTAACCCAAATCCATTAAGAAGTAAATTGTGAATTTTGCATACTCTTATTAAATCATCAGCTTTTGTGTGACTCTCGGAGTAGCAGCACATAAGAATCTGCACACTTTCCCAAGTGGGTCCTATCAATATAGTTACAGCAAATCTTGTATTAACCAGCACTTTATCAACCAACAAAAATTATACACCTCAAATACCACAAAGTTTACTGTATTGTTCTTCCCAATTATTATAGTTTTTAAACTGTATTTACCACAACGTAAATACACTTGTTGTGGAATCAAATGGCCACAGAAAACATAAACAGTTGATTCAATTTCGAGTCAATTTCTCCCCAAATACCGTTACTACAATGTCCGGCAGTCAGTTAAGGATGCAAGTGATGGCTGTCTGCCAGTAAGTTTTATTTAAGGCAGTTTTGCATTATTATTTAAGTGATTTATGCTGTAAATTAAGTATAACAGTGACGGGTATACCCCCTGCATTATGTTTTCTATTACTCAGTGTGTATTTTTACATTAATTACTGCATCTATTGAGTATCTAGAATATTTGATCAACTAGCACATTCCTGGTCCCATAGGTGTTGGATAATAAAAAGTTTACTGTACGTAAGACACGTTGGAGAGTAATGACCAGCTCATACATCATTTATCTTTGTTTGACTAACAGAACTCCTTTGGATTTATTCAAGATGTGTTGGAGGATAAACGATTGTACATTCCATAGTGTAGAATGTATTGACAGAACCATTGATTTAAGGCAATTAAATAATTGAACTTGTGCTTTCATTAGTCAGTGTTATGATAACTGATAGTATTTCCAAATTAACATTATGCAAGTATCAACATACTCCCTGTGTGAGCTCTTGATTTGTAGTATCTGTTTGCTTAATTATTTTCTATTGTGCAGAGTTGAGGTTAATACAGGAAACATATAACTGTCTGATGAGGGGTTAATCCTTCATTCCCAACACTAGTAGAGTCATAGAATCATAGAGATGTACAGCATGGAAATAAACCCTTCGGTCCAATTCATCCCAATATCCCGATACTGATCTCTTTCCTCAGTATCTCAATGGGTCTCACCTTCCACGCCCCCCACCCCTCTTACTAGTTTACATTGTCCTGAGCAGCTTTAGCAAATCTCCCTGCCAGTATATTAGTCCCCTTCCAATTCAGGTACAATCCATCCTTCTTGTAGAGGTCACTTCTACCTCAGAAGAGATTCCAATGATCCAAAAATGTGAACCTTTCTCCCATACACCAGCTCCTCAGCTAAACATTCATCTGCTCTAGATATTACTACCCTCAAGGACCTCCTTCTTAAATTCCTGCCTAACTTTCTATATTCTCCCTCCACAATCCCATCTTTTTCCCTTCCTATGTCGTTAGTTCCAATGCATACAATGACCTCCTGCTGGTCCCTCACCCCTTTCAGTATATTCTGCACCCTCTCTGAGACATCCTTGATCCTGACACCAGGGAGGCAACGCACCATTCTGCTTTTTCGCTGCTGGCCACAGAAATATCTGTCTGTGTTCATTTGGAATCTGACGTACCCTCATTACATTAGAGCCGTCTTGGTACCAGAAACTTGACTGGTTGTGCTACATTCCACCGAGAATCCATCACCCCCTATATTTTCCAAGACAGCATATTGTTGGAAATGGGGATAGCCACAGAAGACTCCTGCACCACCTGCCTACCTCTCCTACCTTTCCTGGAGTTAACCCATCTACCTGATTGCATCTGTGGCTTTTCCCCCTTCCTATAACTGCCAGCCATCACACCTCTTAGCTCTTGTAAATTCCTCATTGCCTCTAACCACTGCTCTAACCGATCCATGTGATCTGATCAGATTCACAACCAAACACACTTTCTGCAGACATGGAACATCAGTAACATGGAACTCTCCTAATCACCCAAATCTGACAGGAAAAGCTGACATCACTGTACTAAAGGTAAAAACTAGGTCGGTATTCCTGATGAAGGGCTTTTGCCTGAAACGTCGATTTTACTGCTCCACAGATACTGCCTGAACTGCTGTGCTTTTCCAGCACCTCTAATCCAGAATCACTGTACTAAAGGCCATCTTTGCTCCTTATCAATCTACAGACGCAGAAAATAGCACCGTCTTACCTCTTTAAAAGCACTGCTCCAGGCTAACATATTACCCATGTTTTATATGTTTAAAATTTAATTAAGTGACAGATCTCAATAAAACTACAATCGAAAAAGGAACCCACTCTAATCACTAGTGTAGATTTACAATAGGCAGCAAGGTTCCACTTAAAAACTATGCACTGAGCCTCTCCCCTTGCTGTGAGCTTCCCCACACAGGTTTCTCCAAGGTCAGCTGGGAATTTCCCTGTTTGTTAGTTTAAATGGTGTGGTGAGGTTCTCCCAGGACTAGAAGCATTGAGAGCCAGGGTCGCTGTTCTCTGTGAAATGGTTCAAGTGAAGTGTAGTTCTAAGAGATGGGATGGTGAATAGAGGGGAGGGAATTGAGATTGGGGTGTTACAAGCAGAATGAATAACAAAACCGAAGTGGCAGTGGAAAACAGTAGGAAGGGGAGAATGTTTGGAAGAATGGGAGGTGCAAAAGGTATGTTTAAATGATGACAGACGTTGGACAGGAGCGTTCCTGCAGGATGGGGTAGTTTTGCTATGGACAGCCATGACTGGGAAATTAAGTTCCTTTCAGCATTCTCTCAGCTATCAATAAAGATACACCAAGCACTTTATCCTTCTATTCTCTATCATACCTCAGTGATCAATTGGCAAACTAAGGCAACGTGTGATTTTTAAATTAGAATTCTAGTAAGGAGGCAGGCCCTAAATCTATCTCAGCCAGAACATGACTCGAGTCCCAGAAACTTTGCAAAAGACCTGTTCAGGAATGTTATCACATATTTCCGGGGCAAATGCGATTTGAACCCAAAAGAGAAAATGCTGGAAAATCTCAGCGGGTCTGGTAACATCTATAAGGAGAGAAAAGAGCTGACGTTTCGAGTCTAACTGACTCTTTGTCAAAGCTAAAAAAAAGAGAGAAATAGCGAGGTATTTATACGAGGCTGAGAGAAGGTGAGTCACAGCTCCAGAAGCAAAGGTAGCAATAAAGGGATGATAATGACAGTGCATAGAGAGATTATAGGGAGATTAGGAGCTGTGAATGACCAAGGCTGAAGCCAGTGCTATGTGACAAAATATGTGGGGGATGGGTGAAGCAGAGGCAAAATGGAAAACAGGGGAGAAGG
>NC_057727.1:67318711-67345792 GCF_004010195.1 Chiloscyllium plagiosum
GGAAGGTGCCGTGTGTGATGGGAGAGGTGTTAGGTGTGATGGGAAGGTGCCGTGTGTGATGGGAGAGGTGTTAGGTGTGATGGGAAGGTGCCGTGTGTGATGGGAGAGGTGTTAGGTGTGATGGGAAGGTGCCGTGTGTGATGGGAGAGGTGTTAGGTGTGATGGGAAGGTGCCGTGTGTGATGGGAGAGGTGTTAGGTGTGATGGGAAGGTGCCGTGTGTGATGGGAGAGGTGTTAGGTGTGATGGGAAGGTGCCGTGTGTGATGGGAGAGGTGTTAGGTGTGATGGGAAGGTGCCGTGTGTGATGGGAGAGGTGTTAGGTGTGATGGGAAGGTGCCGTGTGTGATGGGAGAGGTGTTAGGTGTGATGGGAAGGTGCCGTGTGTGATGGGAGAGGTGTTAGGTGTGATGGGAAGGTGCCGTGTGTGATGGGAGAGGTGTTAGGTGTGATGGGAAGGTGCCGTGTGTGATGGGAGAGGTGTTAGGTGTGATGGGAAGGTGCCGTGTGTGATGGGAGAGGTGTTAGGTGTGATGGGAAGGTGCCGTGTGTGATGGGAGAAGTGTTAGGTGTGATGGAGGAGTGGGCTAGGTTGTCCCGGAGGGAACAATCTCTGCGGAATGCAGCCAGGGGGAGGGAAGGGAAGATATGTTTAGTGGTGGCGTTGTGTTGGAGGTGGTGAAAATGGCGGAGGATTATTCTTTGCATGTGAAGGCTGGTGGGGTGAAAGGTGAGAACAAGAGGGACCCTCTCCTTGTTCTGGGAGTGAGGGTCATGGCGCGGGAGATGGACCGCTCGCTGTCGAGAGCCCTGTCAACAACTGTAGGTGGAAAGCCACGGTTGGAGAAGAAGGAGCACATATTAAGAGCACCACTTTGGAAAGTGGCCTCATCGGAACAAATGTGGCGGAGGCAAAGGAGCAGAGAGAATGGGATAGAGTCCTTATGGGACGTAGTGCGAGAAGAGCTGTAGTCCAGATAGCTGTGGGAGTCAGTGGGAATGTAATGGATATTAGTGGATAGACTATTGCCGGAAATGGAGACAGAAAGGTCAAGGTAAGGAAGGCAAGTGTTGGAGATGGACCAGGTGAAGGTGATAGAGGGATGGAAACTGGAAGTGAAGTTTATGAATTTTTCCAGGTCAGGACGAGAGCATGAAGCCACACCGAAATAGTCATCGATGTACCGATAAAGTCATCGATGTACCGATAAAACAGTTGTGGGAGCGGACCCAGGTAGGCCTGGAACAAGAAATGTTCCACATACCCCATGAAAAGGCAGGCATCGCTAGGACCCATGCGGGTACCCATTGCTACAACTTTGATTTGGAGAAAATGGGATGAGTTGAAGGAGAAGTTGTTGAGAGAGAGACCAAGGTCAGCCAGGTGGAGGAGAGTGGTGGTGGATGGAGATTGTTTGGGCCTCTTTTCGAGAAAGAAGTGAAGAGCTTTCAAGACATCTTGGTGTGGGGTTGGGGTGTAAAGAGATTGCACGTCCATAGTGAATAGAAGGTGGCTAGGGCCTGCGAATTGAAAGCTGTCAATGTGTCGCAGGGCATCAGAGGGATCCCGGATGTAGATGGGGAGGGAGTAAACCAGAGGAGTAAGGAGGAAATAAGTTCAGTGGGGCAGGAGCATGAAAGAGATTGCACGTCCATAGTGAATAGAAGGTGGCTAGGGCCTGCGAATTGAAAGCTGTCAATGTGTCGCAGGGCATCAGAGGGATCCCGGATGTAGGTGGGGAGGGAGTAAACCAGAGGAGCAAGGAGGAAATAAGTTCAGTGGGGCAGGAGCATGCTGACACAATGGGCCTGCCGGGACAGTCCTCCTTGTGGATTTTGGGGAGTAGGTAGAAGCGGGCTGTCCGGGGTTGGGAGACTATGAGGTTGGAAGCTGTGGGCGGGGGGGGAGGCGTTCGGAGGAAATGAGGTCAGTCACGGTGTTGGAGACAATGGCTTGATGCTCAGTGGTGTGGTCATGCTCCAGGGGGAGGTAGGAGGAGGAATCTGAGAGTTGGCGCTCAGCCTCTGCGAGGTAAAGGTCAGTACGCCAGACGGCAACCCCCTTTGACAGCAGGTTTGATGACAAGGTTGGGGTTGGACCCAAGGGAGTGAAGGGCAGAAAGTTTGGATGGAGAGAAGTTGGAATGGGTAAGAGGGGCAGAGGAATTAAGGCGGCCAATGTCCCATCAACAATTGTCAATGAAAAGATCCCTTTTTTTAGCTTTGACAAAGGGTCAGTTAGACTCGAAATGTCAGCTCTTTTCTCTCCTTACAGATGCTGCCTGATCTGCTGAGATTTTCCAGCATTTTCTCTTTTGGTTTCAGATTCCAGTAATTTGCTTTTATATGGGATTTGAACCCAGACCTCCTAGTTCAGAGATGGGGTAAGACAATTGGTGTGTCTTGACTGGAAACGCACTGACATTTAAAGACAATGTGAGAAGCAGGTTAAGATTTCAGGTGACCTCTCATTGGTCTTCAGTATAAATCTGACTCTCCCTTCACAATTACTTCCCGATTTGCCGAGTATTTCCAGAATTTTGTTTCACATTTCCAGAATTGGCAACATTTCACTTGAGCACCATTTAATGTGAATCTGGGCTACTTAAAAGGAAGGAGCATTTCAGGTGAAGCAGGAATTGGAATCGTTTGTGGAAGAGACTGTTAGCAGGATGAAAAATCAATTATGGTGTAACAATTATGGTGCTACACAAATGCCTGATAATACCATCCCCAACACACGAGAACCATTGCCCCCTTGACATTCAATAACATTATCATTGCTGAATCCATCTCTGACTACATCCTGGGGGTACCATTGACCAGAAATTGAACAGGACCACCCATATAAATACTATGGCTACAGAGTAGGCCAGAGGCTGCGGATTCTATTGTGAGTAACTCACGTCCTGTTTCCCCAATGCTTTTCTAACAGCTACAAAACACAAGTCATGAATACTGTAGGCACATCAATGTTTAATGAAGTTGTTGTTTCATTACGTTTTGGTGTAATGATTTTGACTTGATTAAGTAATTGAGGAATTAAATTATATTTTGTTTAAAGTAGGATATTAATGTATGACATTACTGAATTAGTTTATAACTTAACCTTATTTGAGAGATGTTGTGCCCACTACAATTAATTTCACATAACAGAATAAGAACATACAGCCTTTGAAGGATATGTCAGCAAATTCACATTGTAGCTTGTCCCTTAGACTCATTGCCATTATGCACCTGGATTGTGTACATACCCTGTATGGGTTTAAGCACTACCTACATTGTACTTCTCTGAATTATATTTAATTTATGTTTTCTAAGGTCATAAGCAACGTTACAACTTGATATTTATTAATACAAAGGTTAACTCTTCCAGCACCTGCAGTCACTCCCGAATAGTTGGTCTCTTAAAACGAATTGTCTCTGGTAAAGTGTCTTATTTAATGAGGAACTCTCAACAATTAAACAAAACTCAGGTGCTGAGTTCAGAGTATCAATTGCAAAGCATGAGAACACGTATCTTCCAAGGACTTACATGGCGATAGGTCTGCTCTGGAGGTATATGCTGACATACCTGAACAGGCTGATTGAAATATCTACATGATCGGATCTTGAGCTAATTGCTACCTCGCAATTTGAGATTGTCCATGAACTGTTCATGGCACTAGTATAGCCTGTTAGAGTTCAGGGTGTCTCTGATCATGCAGAGAGGTCAGTAAGCCCTGATTCCTCATCAATAAAGAGCTAGAATGCAGGTGAAACTCAACAGGTCTGGCAGCATTCATAGAAACAGAAAGACAGTTAATGTTTCAAGTCTGATATAACATTTCTTCTGAACTGATGCTTCATGGTTTGTTGCACAAGGAGGAGAATCAATGACAGAAGAACTTTGGACCAAGCAACAGGAGACCTGTGTCCGGTCAACCTGTGTTGTGAATTGGTACCTCAATGTGGATAGACTGCAAATTATCGCTTTTATTAAACTTCCTACATTCTGTGAAACTTGTGAAAACATGTTTGCACCTGGAATGGGCTTTGTAACCGATCAGACTAGTAACCATTCAAATTGGCTCTCTCAAACTTAACCGATACTTGCAATCAACTCTGGTCTTACAATTCAAGTTGAATCGATGAATCCTAATGGCTTATGAGTTTCTCCACTTGTCTGGCACCAAACATAGGTTCGACAACACAAAAGGAGCTCAACACAAAAGGAGCCTGCTTAGCTGGCGCCCCATCTACCAGCTTCAACATTCCTTCCCTCTACCCCTTTGACACACAGTGGCAGCAATGCCTACCATCTGCCAAGGTTCCTGCAACAGCATCATCCAGCCTCCACCATCTCGAAGGGCAAGGGCACCAGATGAGAACACAAGGATGAGGAGCATGGGCAGACAATTCAGCCCCTTAATATGATCTCCATAAGTCCTTAAATGTGAATTAAAAATCTGTCTATCCCCTTCTTAAATTTATACAATGTCCCACAATCCACTGCACTCACGGGTAGTGAATCCCCATGGATGAAAAAAACCTTTTGAGAGAAGTAATTTCTCCTCATCTCGGTTTCAAATCTGCTGTCCCTTATCCCAAAACTATGACCTCTCATTCCAGATTGCCCCATGAGGGGAATCAATGCGGTGAAAGTGGGTACTGCAGATGCTGGAGATTAGAGTCAAGATTAGAGTGGTGCTGGAAAAGCACAGCAGGTCAGGCAAGGAGCAGGAAAGATTCCTGATGAAGGGCTTTTGCCTGAAACGTCGATTTTCTTGCTCCTGGGATGCTGCCTGACCCCCTGTGCTTTTCCAGCACCACTCTAATCTTGACCCATGAGGGGAATCGTCTATTTTACATCTACTTTGTCAATCCCCTTTAGCACCTTATATACCTCCATTAAATTTTCTCTCTAGCAAATCTACTCGACCTCTCCTCATAGGGCAAAAACCTTCTCTGAACTGCCCTCAATGCAACTGCATCCCTACTCAAGTAAAGGGGTTAAAACTGAATGCAATACTCCAATTACTTCTTGGACAGCTGCAGCAACATTTCCCTACCTTTATACTCTATTCCCTCAGCACCAGGTGACAATATTCCATTTCCCGCCTTATTATTCGCTGAGCCTGAATATTAATTTTCTGAGATTCATGCACAAGGGCACCCAGTTCCCTCTGCAGGCCGAGGTTCCTCTCCATTTCCACAATATGTTGCCTTTTAATTCTTCTGGCCAACATGGATGGCCTCACAGTTATCCACTCGGAGAACGTGAAGATTGCGGATGCTGGAGATCAGAGTCGAGAGGGTGGTGCTGGAAGAGCACAGCAGGTCAGGCAGCATCCATGCAGCAGGAGAATCGACATTTCGGGCAAAAGTCCTCACAGTTATCCATGTTAAACACCATCTGCAAAATTTTGGCTCACCCCCCCGCCTAACCGAAACATACCTTTCTTTTTAATTACAACTTACTTTCACAGTCGTTATAATGCTCTTGACCTTCACGTTCAAGTAATTCATATAGATCATAGAATCCCAGTGGTGCAGCAAGAGGTCATTCAGCTCAGGTCGGCACCCACCCTCCAAACAGCAATACCAGCTTCCTCTCCCCTCCCACCCTATATTTCCCACAGCCAATCCACCTAACCTGCACATCTTTGGATTCTGGAGCACCCAGCAGAAAGCCAGGTAGATATGGGGAGAATGTGAAAACTCCACACAAACAGTTGCTGAGGTTGGGATTGAACCCAGCTCCTCTGATGCTGTGAGGCAGCAGTGCTAGCCACTGTGCCGCTCCATAGCTGGAGCCTGAGTACCAAGCCCTCTGGTACACCAGTGGTTATAGCTTCCAACTAGAAAAAAGACCCATTTATCCTGATTCTCTGCTTTCTGTCGGTCAGCCAATCCTCCATTGAAACTGCCCTTTATTCCACTTGAGCATACCTTGTGTGCTAATCTTTGTGCGGCATCTTATCAAATGGCCTTCTGGATGTCCAAATACGATACATCTGCAGAATCCTCATTATTTGTATATTGCTTGTTACATCTTCTGGAGGCTCCAGCTGGGATTGTGGGAGCACTTGGTGGCTTCGAGGGCTCTTTTGAGCCGCTGAAGTCTGAGTGGGGTGGTGGGGCGTAAAGGACTCTGCACAGGTCACCGACTCCCCTCTGGACTATCACATTGGCAAAGAGGCGACATGGTGAAGGACAAGCCACTGGAGAAAGGAAATCCCCGAAGCTTCAGGGCATGATTCTCCGTGAGGAACAGTGTGTCAGCCATTCACCCCTCAGTCAAGCCATGCTCATCAAGGTGCCAATTGCAACTTCGAGCAGGATGAGAGTCGCACAGGCCAATGATTGTGAAGGTGACCATGGCAACGAACCTGTATGCTTTGGGTTCCTTCCAGGCTGGACTGAGCAATATTTGTAACATTGATAATATTCATGCAATGGACGCCCACTATGGTATAAGCAAGGCTCTGTATTACAAGAGAGATGGATGTGGCTCATTCCCTCCCGCCTGGAGGAAGCCAGCCTGAACAACACCCTTCATGGAGAGAGCAGGCAACACTTAATGGCAGCTCCATTGACTGTACATGTCATGTGACACTTGTCAACACTGAGATCTTGCTTGACTGAAAGGTGTTTAAAGTAATGTGCAAACAAAGCATAAGTGATTTGAGAGAAACTTTCTCACACAACGATAGTTAGGATACCTCTATACTCCAACATAATTCACTTTTACCCTATCCTTCCCTTTGCAGAAACCCGAGAATATACAGCCATGTACATCCCAGGACTTCACAGGACTATCCAAAACTCAAAGTAAAAACAAAATCTCTCTTTCTAAGCTAGGGGTGTTTCCTTAAGCTTAAAGAAAAAACAAGTTCCAGAAATCTCTAACCAACCTTGAGGTCCCATTACTTACTTTTCTGACCTGCGCACAAAAAACTCATCAGTGGTGCCACAGAAACCGATTAATTTAAAAACTAGGCCTCAAAAAAATGTCTTAAAAGAAATCATTGTGGTTTCAAAAATACTTACAAGCTAATCATTAACTTAAAACGCACAGAAAACCCATATGTTACCTACTCAAAAGCAATAAACCCAAATGATATTGAAATGGGCGGCACAGTGGCACATTGGTTAGCACTGCTGCCTCACAGCGCCAGAGACCTGGGTTCAATTCCTGCCTCAGGCGACTGACTGTGTGGAGTTTGCACATTCTCCCCGTGTCTGCGTGGGTTTCCTCCCACAGTCCAAAAATGTGCAGGTTAGGTGAATTGGCCAAGCTAAATAGCCTGTAGTGTTCGGTGTAGGTGGGTGAGTTGTGGGTTGGTGTGGACTTGTTGGGCCCAATTAATCTAATATAATTCACACATTCTACATCAGTCACCTCACTTCCTTATTTACAACACTTCTTAAAGCCAAGCTTTTGGTCACCTGACCTAATTTCTCATTATGAGACTCACAAGCTACTATGAGGTTCCACAGGAGGTTTGATTACATTAAATATGCCACGTAAGTGTAAATTGATGTAGTAGTCACTTGTTTATTGGTACTGACGGTTCAAGTATGGAATCTATTTAGTTAGAACAGAGGAATAAGTGAGGAGCCATTACAGTGTCTTAGAGTTAACTGCAGGCTACCAAATAATTAAAGGATATAGAGGCACAACTTGAATTGGGCAAATTGTAGAAAAGTTGTGAGAATATTACAATTGTGATACTGGTAGTGGGAATCTTCAATGATCTTAACAGAGAACTGGGAGAGTAACCCTGCAAAGGAAAAAGAGGGTAAAGAGTTTTTAAAATGTATCTAAGAGAATTCTCTTGTGTTTCTTGACCACTGCATTTTCAGGAAGATAGCAGAGTTGGATTCAGTTCTAGAAAAAAAAGTCTTTAAGGGAACAGTGATCATAATATCATTCGATTTAGAATACTTAAGTGAAAGGATAAGGGATATGTAAATGCTAAGCAAGAAAAGGCTAATTTCAGTGAGTTAGAAAAGGATTAGCAGTTGGAAATAAAAAGCAATGGAAGGCCTTCAAAGAAAAGTTAGTTCAGTTAAGATTCGACACATTGTCAGGAAGGGGTAAAAACCTGGATGAATGAAGGAAGAGAGGTTAAAATCAAACTGTAATACAAAATCTCTCATAAAGGTAAGAGGGAAATGATTTAAAAGGGATCGAAAGAGCAGCTTTTTCACATAACAGGTGATGCGTGTATGGAATGAGCTGCCAGAGGAAGTGGTGGAGGTTGGTATAATTACAACATTTAAAAGGCATCTGGATGGGTATATGAATTGGAAGGGTTTGGAGGGATATGGGCCAAATGGTGGCAAATGGGACGAGATTTATTTAGGATATCTGGTCAGCACAAATGAGTTGGACCAAAGGATCTATTTCTATGTTGAACAGCTCAATGTCTCTCCAAACATCAGTTTAAATTCAGCATAAAATCAAATCGAACACACAAAAAGTGCAAGGCAGAACTGAGAAAGTGAATAAGAAAGATAAAGGCTGTCTATAGATTCTAGAAGAACATAAAAGGGAATCCAGAAGTCTTTTTAAATAAATATGCAAAGAGCAAATGGATGAGATAGATTAGGCACTAAAAAAAAATTTGCAAAGGACTTCCAGAAAGGTATATTGGATCCTGGGTGTTCTGAGTAAAGGCAGAGGGTACACAAGCAAGGATGTTATGCTAAACATTTATTTTTTTAAATATTCTGACCCATGCAAACGTTGATGTGCTCAATGTTACTAGGCCCTACACTGTAGGAAGGATGTGTCAAGACCTCAGAGAGATGCGCTAGAATGGGAAACCATGGCAAAACTCTGTGGATAGACGCGAGAAAAGTGTGGCCGCTTTCCGCAGATCAGAGGATATTCAGGGGAGAGTTGTTGGGCACACTTAAAATCATGATCGGTTTTGTTACAGTAAAGACAGAGCAACCGTTTCCAGTGGCAGAGAGGTCTGTAGCCAGGCGACACGATTCTATGATCATTTGACAAAAGAAACAGAGACAGCATGAGGAAAACAAAATACTCAGTGAGACGTTATGATTTGCAATGCATTGCCTGAGGGACATTGGGAGCAGATTTGAAAAATTGCTCCAGAGGGAACTGGATATCAAATAAATACTTGATAAACAGAAGTTGCGAGGGAAACAGGGCGAATTCAGAAGACTCTGACTGACTGGATAGCTCTTTGAAGGAGCTATCTTTGAATGACCTCCCACTCTGTACAATTCAATGATTCTATGCTCCAAGTGCAGCAGATCTCCCATCATCACGAAATAGATATTGAGACATGTAATTTGTGGAAACAACATAAAGCAGAGAAGAGTGTTCTTGTCCAAGTGGCTCGGCTACAACAATCACTGGTCAATAATCATATCATTTAGTTATCACGCTATAATTATCAGAGCAGAACAATCACAAAGTTATTGCAAAAACAATTTAGCGCACAAAGTTCCATAGCTTCCACCGTGGGCAAAATTCAGACTTGAAAGTGAGTCCAACCCATTTCCAATTATGGCCAATGTCAAGTCACATTCCTTCATACAAGCCCAAACTTAAAGCAGACAGAAGTGGGTATAACTCAGTGTGAAAAATTGACACCTTAGGATATGCTGAACCCACATTAGCATATTTCTTTTCAAAATGTAAATTTCAAATCATTTAGCCATCAATCAAACACGGGTTTTGACTTATGCTGCAGAATTCAATTAGAAGTAAATATAGAGGATCTTTTCTTTTTAACAAACACTCAAAAACCTGCAACTGAGCACCAGCAGAATGCCCCCCCCCCCATCCCACCCTGTGCTGGGGCTGAAAATCTCGCTGCATTGTTGAGGCAACTAGAAGCTGTTCAAGATTCAGGAGAAATGTGGCCAAAGTTTCAGAAGATGATTTGATCCAATGGGTGACTTGATGGGCACTTGTAAATGATTGCCAAGACCTGGGCACTTTGTAGCCAAGTGGGTGTCTCGCCCACTACCAAACAGTCTGCCATCTCCTGTTGGCTTGAGCCAGGATTCTGGATATCTTTGCACACACATGTGGAGGAACCCCTCAGTCACTCTTTGTGTGTGTGTGTGTGTGTGTCAGCACTTCATCTGGAGCAGTTTACTGCCATGCTCGCTTTATGTCCTTGTACACTCGTCTTTTTAAAAGCTTCCTATTCAATTGCTTGTCCAATTTGCATTTAAATGATGCATCTGTGCTCAGTCATCATTTCTGAGGACGCTTTTCATTTTCTGATAATCTTTCAGCACAGAATTCTTCTATCAAGCCCCTTTCCCTTCCAGTCTCTGCTTGGAAATGATCAGCACTAATTAAATCTCTGGCAGTTCAAGACTCCGTCCATGAGGGAAAGCATGAGAAAAAAAATAAATGTTTCTGTCTCCCCCGATCTTACCAGTTGCCTTCTCTTTTTAACTCAGTCACAAGAGGCTATGAAATTGAGATGTTAAATGCCCTTTTATACTCCTGTCACCTGTCAACGTCAAAACATAGAATCCCGACAGTGTGGAAACAGGCCACTTGGCTCAACAAATCCACACCGACCCTCTGAAGAGTAACCCACCCAGATCCATTCCCCTACCCCTTACCCCTGAACACTATGAGCAATTTAACATGGCCAATTCACATAACCTGTGCATCCTTGGACTGTGGGAGGAACCCAGAGCACCCACGCAGACAAGGGGAGAATGTGCAATCTCCACACAGACAGTTATCCAAGGCTGGAGTTGAACCCCTCTTTGTAGGGGTCAGGGGCCAGAGCAATTGTCTTCATTCCAATCGGGGACTCTAATGGCAGAGGAAGGGGTGCAGTGTGGGTGTGGTGCATTGCAGAGGGGGACACAACTGCGAAGAATTTCCTCAGCTCGAAAATCTCTGATGCTGCACAGAGGTTCTATAAGTGGTCAAGCTCCTGCTTCCCCAGTCAACATTCGAGGTTCGTAGTTAACAGTGCCACTCCCTCATATGGAGAGGGGTCCACTGATTTGGATCCTGACCACCTTACACAGGAGATCCTGCATGAAGCAGTTTCTCCTCAGCAGGCCATTGAGGGTTTCGCTGGCTTGGTTATTGGGGGGAGGGGGTTCCAGGCAGCACTGCTAAAATGTCAGCAGACACAGGGCCTTAACTCAAATGCCTCAACAAAAAGGTTTTGGGAAACCATTGGCTGCATCACCTGGTGCCTACCCATCTCTGGCCCCATTCTCGAAAGGGCGCAGATTATCCAGCTTTATACGCTCAGCTTGATACACTGTCCCCTTTGTAAGCTGGACGAAGTGGCCTGTGGGGATTGATCTGTCAATTTAAAAGGTTTATATGTTGTTGTCCAGGCAATCTATGAGAATCTTGGCTAACAGTTGAGGTACTACAGAGATTAAGATTCAGGTTAGAGAATAATCTCTCACGTGGAAACCCAAGCAACAGCAAAAATACAACAGAACTACCGGGATCATTTCCATTTGCCCACTTTCTAACAACTGTTCATTCACTCCAGCACGGTGGCTCAGTGGGTAGCACTGCTGCCTCACAGCGCGCACAGACCTGGATTTGATTCCAGCCTCGGGTGACTGCCTGTGTGGAGTTTGCACATTCTCCCCGTGTCTGTGTGGGTTTCCTCCGGGAGCTCCGGTTTCTTCCTACAGTCACAAAGATGTGCAGGTTAGGAGAACTGGCCATGATAAACTCCCCATGGCGACTAGGGATGTGCAGGCTAGGCGGATTAACCACAAGAAATGCTGGGTTACAGGCATGGGATGGCTCTGGGTGGGATGCTCCTCGGAGGGTCTGCGTGGACTTGATGGGCTGAATGGCCTTCTCCCACACAGTAGGGATTCTATGATTGTTTGCTGCATTCCAACGATTATCCATTTCAGATTACAAAGTCCTTCCTGAGATAAGAGATCTCAGACTTTCCTTTTGTCAATTTTAATCTCGGTCACTGTGTTTTAGTATTGTGACACTGGCCACTGTGTCACTGTTATGTGCCAGGTAACACATTTCTTTAAGGTCACAGTTTAGCTGCCACCAGGAAAAAGGCTGACTGATATTTTGAGG
The DNA here is from genome assembly GCF_004010195.1 of Chiloscyllium plagiosum. Classification (NCBI taxonomy): domain Eukaryota; kingdom Metazoa; phylum Chordata; class Chondrichthyes; order Orectolobiformes; family Hemiscylliidae; genus Chiloscyllium; species Chiloscyllium plagiosum. The sequence goes on from NC_057727.1 coordinate 67,330,779, forward strand.
CTGACTTTTCCCAAATTTAATTCCTGCCAACATGGGAAAAAGAAACAAACAATCGAATTCTCAGTAAGAGGTGTTAGCCGCCTCTCAGTAGGTGACCCTCTGACCTCTGAAACAGAGGATTGGATGCTCAATAGAGACTACAGCACTTAATGAAGCTCACACTCCAGCACAGTTTAGAGTCAGCCTCTCAAATAAGACAGTGCTTCCCTCAAACTGGTTTCCTTCAGTGCATGGCTTGTTTGTTCAAACAATTGTTATCATTATTTTGTATTGCACAGAACAGACGTGTGGAACTTAGGTCACTCTGTGAGCAGCGTACTCCAGCATAGCTCAGCAATGCTGTGTAGCTGAGTGTCTGTTGATATCCTGATGCCGTGAAACGTGTGGACGATGGGGAGTGTGTCAAATGACAGGAGCCCTGATTGAAACATGCGAGATTCTGAGTGAGCACCTCTCGAAATGTTTCTGTCTCCACAGATGCTGCCGGTCCTGCCAAGTTTCTCCAGATTTGGAGGTGCCGGTGTTGGACTGGGGTGGACAAAGTTAAAAATCACACAACACCAAGTTATAGTCCAACAGGTTTATTTGGAAGCACTAGCTTTCCGAGTGCTGCACCTGATGAAGGAGCGATGCTCCGAAAGCTAGTGCTTCCAATTAAACCTGTTGGACTATAACCTGGAGTTATATGATTTTTAACTTTCTCCAGCACTTTCTGTATTTGTCAACCACTACCCTCCCTTAACAAATCCATGCTGACCAACCCCAATTAATCAGCATCTCTCCAAATGTGGATATATTCTGCCGCTCAGAATTCTGAACAATAACCTCCCCACCACTGAGGTTGAACTGAGTGGAATGTCCTGGTCTATTCCTTCCTCAGGGACAACATTATCAGTCCTCTCATTCTCTGGTACAAATGGCCAGAGAGGATTTGAAAATTAATGTTAGGGCCCCTAGTATCTCCCACTGTCTTCCTCGATGGCCTGGGTTACATCTTTTCCGGGCCTGTGGATTTATCCACTTGTAACGCTGCCAAGCCCACTTATTTTTTATTTCAAAAGTGTACTTTATTCATAAAATGTCTTTATATACACATACAGTCACAAAAGCAGTCCTGTATAGCAGCGTATGAAGAAACAAACAAACTTTGGATTTTGACTCTTATCCGACAAACCAACCAAAGGCATTTCTTGCTTGTACAAACCTACATTTACATATGTTTGAGCAGTGGGGGTGAGGGATCTGACAATTAAATGGAATACCATTTAATTTCAGTGGAAAGACCGTAGACTGTGGTCTTTATCCCACAGCACCTTGGCAGCAGCTGCCCCAAGCTTTCCACTTGGTTTTGCACAGTATGCTGTGGTCAGCCTGCTCGGAGTCAGCTCCCTGAACCCCCAAGCTTTTAAAGGCTCTCTCTCTCTCTCTCTGTTAATTTATTCCAATCTTTCACAGCACTCCACCCTGATGTCTATACCTGAACCCTTCCTTTCCACTCTGAAGACTTGACACAAGGTATTCTTTGAGGACTGTGCCACGTTTTTCGGCTCTACTCACAGACCACCTCTGTGGTTCCCCGTAGACCCTACTCTCGCTCTCTTTTTCTCTTACTCTTCAGACATCTGAATAACCCCTTTGAGCTTTCCTTTATTTCGCTCACCAATGTTTTTCTGTGCATTGTCTGCTTTTTCTGAATTTCTTTTTTACAATTCCCCAGGCACTTTTTATACTCCTGTCAGTACATTCCATATTGAGCCCTAGAATTCGGCTGCAGGCTTCTCTTTGCTTCCTTAATCTTAGCTTCCAGGTTCCTTGGCATCCAGGGTTGTCCAGTCTTGGTCCTAGCCTTTGCCTTTATGGGAACATATTAACCATGTTCTCTTGCTACCAGTTCCTTGAATGCCTCCCACTGCTCTGCAATACTTTTACTTGGACGTTGTTACTCCTAGTCCATTTGGACCAAGTCCCATCTTATTTTAGTAAAACTCACCAAGACCTCACGCTCTCCCCTCACAGTGACACGGACTGTCACAGGGTCCTCACTCTCCCCTCACAGTGACACTGACCGTCACAGGGTCCTCACTCTCCCCTCACAGTGACACTGACTGTCACTGGGTCGTCACTCTCCCCTCACAGTGACACTGACCGTCACAGGGTCCTCACTCTCACAGTGACACTGACCGTCACAGGGTCCTCACTCTCCCCTCACAGTGACACTGCCTGTCACAGTGTCCACACGGGTCCTCGCTCTCCCCTCACAGTGACACTGACTGTCACAGGGTCCTCACTCTCCCCTCACAGTGACACTGACAGTCACAGGGTCCTCGCTCTCCCCTCACAGTGACACTGACTGTCACAGGGTCCTCACTCTCCCCTCACAGTGACACTGACAGTCACAGGGTCCTCGCTCTCCCCTCACAGTGACACTGACTGTCACAGGGTCCTCACTCTCCCCTCACAGTGACACTGACAGTCACAGGGTCCTCGCTCTCCCCTCACAGTGACACTGACTGTCACAGGGTCCTCACTCTCCCCTCACAGTGACACTGACAGTCACAGGGTCCTCGCTCTCCCCTCACAGTGACACTGACTGTCACAGGGTCCTCACTCTCCCCTCACAGTGACACTGACAGTCACAGGGTCCTCGCTCTCCCCTCACAGTGACACTGACTGTCACAGGGTCCTCACTCTCCCCTCACAGTGACACTGACAGTCACAGGGTCCTCGCTCTCCCCTCACAGTGACACTGACTGTCACAGGGTCCTCACTCTCCCCTCACAGTGACACTGACAGTCACAGGGTCCTCGCTCTCCCCTCACAGTGACACTGACTGTCACAGGGTCCTCACTCTCCCCTCACAGTGACACTGACAGTCACAGGGTCCTCGCTCTCCCCTCACAGTGACACTGACTGTCACAGGGTCCTCACTCTCCCCTCACAGTGACACTGACAGTCACAGGGTCCTCGCTCTCCCCTCACAGTGACACTGACTGTCACAGGGTCCTCACTCTCCCCTCACAGTGACACTGACAGTCACAGGGTCCTCGCTCTCCCCTCACAGTGACACTGACTGTCACAGGGTCCTCACTCTCCCCTCACAGTGACACTGACAGTCACAGGGTCCTCGCTCTCCCCTCACAGTGACACTGACTGTCACAGGGTCCTCACTCTCCCCTCACAGTGACACTGACAGTCACAGGGTCCTCGCTCTCCCCTCACAGTGACACTGACTGTCACAGGGTCCTCACTCTCCCCTCACAGTGACACTGACAGTCACAGGGTCCTCGCTCTCCCCTCACAGTGACACTGACTGTCACAGGGTCCTCACTCTCCCCTCACAGTGACACTGACAGTCACAGGGTCCTCGCTCTCCCCTCACAGTGACACTGACTGTCACAGGGTCCTCACTCTCCCCTCACAGTGACACTGACAGTCACAGGGTCCTCGCTCTCCCCTCACAGTGACACTGACTGTCACAGGGTCCTCACTCTCCCCTCACAGTGACACTGACAGTCACAGGGTCCTCGCTCTCCCCTCACAGTGACACTGACTGTCACAGGGTCCTCACTCTCCCCTCACAGTGACACTGACTGTCACAGGGTCCTCACTCTCCCCTCACAGTGACACTGACTGTCACAGGGTCCTCACTCTCCCCTCACAGTGACACTGACTGTCTGTCACAGTGTCCTCACTCTCCCCTCACAGTGACACTGACTGTCTGTCACAGTGTCCTCACTCTCCCCTAACAGTGACACTGCCTGTCACAGGGTCCTCACTCTCCCCTCACAGTGACACTGACTGTCACAGGGTCCTCACTCTCCCCTCACAGTGACACTGACCATCACAGGGTCCTCACTGTCCCCTCACAGTGAAACTGACCGTCACAGGGTCCTCACTCTCCTCACAGTGACACTGACTGTCACAGGGTCCTCATTCTCCCCTCACAGTGACACTGACCGTTACAGGGTCCTCACTCTCCCCTCACAGTGACACTGACTGTCACAACGTCCTCACTCTCCCCTCACAGTGACACTGACTGTCACAGGGTCCTCACTCTCCCCTCACAGTGACACTGACTGTCTGTCACAGTGTCCTCACTCTCCCCTCACAGTGACACTGACTGTCAGTCACAGGGTCCTCACTCTCCCCTCACAGTGACAGTGACTGTCACAAAGTCCTCACTCTCCCCTCACAGTGACACTGTCTGTCACAGGGTCCTCACTCTCCCCTCACAGTGACACTGACTGTCACAGGGACCTCACTCTCCCCTCACAGTGACACTGTCACAGGGCCCTCACTCTCCCCTCACAGTGACACTGCCTGTCATAGGGTCCTTACTCTCCCCTCACAGTGACACTGTCACAGGGTCCTCACTCTCCCCTCACAGTGACACTGACTGTCACAGGGTCCTCACTCTCCTCTCACAGTGACACTGTCTGTCACAGGGTCCTCACTCTCCCCTCAAAGTGACACTGACTGTCACAGGGTCGTCACTCTCCCCTCACAGTGACACTGACTGTCACAGGGTCCTCACTCTCCCCTCCCTCACAGTGACACTGACTGTCACAGGGTCCTCACTCTCCCCTCACAGTGACACTGTCACAGGGTTCTCACTCTCCCCTCACAGTGACACTGACCGTCACAGGGTCCTCACTCTCCCCTCACAGTGACACTGATTGTCACAGGGTCCTCACTCTCCCCTCACAGTGACACTGTCACAGGGTCCTCACTCTCCTCTCACAGTGACACTGACTGTCACAGAGTCCTCACTCTCCCCTCACAGTGACACTGACTGTCACAGGGTCCTCACTCTCCCCTCACAGTGACACTGTCACAGGATTCTCACTCTCCCCTCACAGTGACACTGACCGTCACAGGATCCTCACTCTCTCCTCACAGTGACACTGACTGTCACAGGGTCCTCACTCTCCCCTCACAGTGACACTGCCTGTCACAGGGTCCTCACCCACCCCTCACAGTGACACTGACCGTCACAGGGTCCTCACTCTCCTCTCACAGTGAAACTGACCGTCACAGGGTCCTCACTCTCCTCTCACAGTGACACTGACTGTCACAGGGTCCTCACTCTCCCCTCACAGTGACACTGACCGTCACAGGGTCCTCACTCTCCCCTCACAGTGACACTGCCTGTCACAGGGTCCTTACTCTCCCCTCACAGTGACACTGACTGTCACAGGGTCCTCACTCTCCCCTCACAATGACACTGACCGTCACAGGGTCCTCACTCTCCCCTCACAGTGACACTGACTGTCACAGGGTCCTCCCTCTCCCCTCACAGTGACACTGCCTGTCACAGGGTCCTCACTCTCCCCTCACAGTGACACTGTCTGTCATAGGCTCCTCACCCACCTCCCCTCACAGTGACACTGTCTGTCACAGGCTCCTCACCCACCCGTCACAGTGACACTGCCTGTCACAGGGTCCTCACTCTCCCCTCACAGTGACACTGTCTGTCACAGGCTCCTCACCCACCCGTCACAGTGACACTGCCTGTCACAGGGTCCTCACTCTCCCCTCACAGTGACACTGTCTGTCACAGTGTCCTCACCCACCCCTCACAGTGACACTGCCTGTCACAGGCTCCTCACCCACCCCTCACAGTGACACTGTCTGTCACAGGCTCCTCACCCACCCCTCAAAATTGTCCGCGCAATCGAAATCAGACCTGGACATCGGATTGGGCATTGATTACCTGGAAGGTCACCGACATTATCGATCATGTGAGCTCTGGCCCCAGCCGTGCAGCTCCCTGCAAGCTGGTGGTCAGCACACAACGCACTAACTTGCAATGTATTTCAGTGCCTCACTGTACAAGGAGACACATTCTGGCTTTGCGTAGTCTTACACAGTTTCACCTCTTTATCCCAGAGCTTCCCTGATCAGTAAAACTCGATTATCCAGTATGCAGGCAATCTGACCCTTTCATGCTTACTCTGGCGCTGTATTCTGAAGTGGCCTATAGAGACATATCCGTGCACCGGTGGTGAGAAATAAAAATGGAGGAATGACGCCAACAGCGAGGGGGATTGGCGGAAGAGAAATTCCACAAGACATTTTGTACAGGAGCAACATGGTGGATGCTGCTGCAAGCTGGCACCGCCTGATGGTAACCCATTTGTGTTCTGTCAGGCCCGATCACGAAACGCGGCATGACCCTCGCGCGCTGGTGCTGCGCCTTACCTATGGCATCGTGACTCGGGCTCGAGGCTGCCTCCTGCTGGCCCCCTCGCTCCTGGGCCCCGTGCCTCTTCTTGCGGGCGGCGCGTCGCATCAGCTTGAAGAAGAGGTGGAGCCGGTCCATGCCGTGGGGCTCCCCCCCCTACCTTTCCTGCCCTACTCGCTGCCGCCTGGAGTAAATGGCTTCACGTGCCCCTGACGGAGGTGAGGGGCAGGGGGGTGAGGAGGAGGGGGGGTGGCGAGGGGAGGGGGATGTTTGCACGGCAGGCAGGTGGGCAGCAGGTCTGCCAGAGAGCTCCAACAGTGGCTGCCTTGCCTCGTGTAGCAGCAGGATCAAATCCCAGCGCAGGTATCCAGGGCACCTCAGCATCAGTGGGATGCTAGCTCCTGTATCCGGAGTGAGTTTGTCTGCTCTCCTGCTTTCTCTCTCTCTCTCTCTTTCTGTGTGCGTGAGCGGTATCTCTTCACAATTCATTCCCCCTGCCCTCCTCCTGCTCTGATTAATTGAGTTTGAAATCCAGTGGATTTCATAGCCAGCCTGACGCTGAGCTTATGTAGGACAGCTGCCTGCGTTTAAGGAAACTTGCTGCTTTATCTCTCATCAGACTGGGCTGCCTGTTATCTCAATTATAAATTACACTTGGGGTTGCCCCTGTTAATGAGAGAGAGAGAGAGAGAGAGAGAGAGAGAGAGCGCGGCATCCACCATGTCAACACCCCCCCTCGAATCATCAGTACACTCTTCAGATCACAGCACCAAATGTGTCGAACTTCACCGTGGAGACGAATGATCTGGACTGGATTATTTACTGAGGGGGTGCGGGGGGGGGGGTTCTGTTCTCAGAATCCCTCCAGTGGAGGAGCAGGCCATTCAGCCCATCGAGTGCACGCTGATCCTCCAAAGAGCATCCCACTCAGACCCGTCCCTCTAGCCTATCCCTGTAACCCTGCATTTCCCATGGCTGACCCGTCTAACCTGCACATACCCTGGACCCTACGAGCAATTTTAACATACCAGTCCACCTAACCTGCACATCATAGAGTCAGGCAGCACAGAAACAGATGCTTCAGTCCAACTCGTCTGTGCCGACCAGACAGCACAATCTGATGTGGTCCCATTTGCCAGCATTAGGCCAATATCCCTCTGAACTCTTCCTGTTCATATATCCATCTAGATATCTTTTAAATGATGTAGTTGTACCAGCCTCCACCACTTCCTCTGGCAGCTCGTTCCGCACACCCTCTGTGTGAAAAAGGTGCTCATCAGGTCCGTTTTCACCTTTCCCCTCGCGTTTTGAACTCCCCTACCCTGAGGAAAAGGCCTTGGCTATTGGGAGGAAACCATAGCAACACCGAGAAAACTCACACAAACACGGGGAGAATGTGTGAGCTCCGCAGAGACAGTCGCCCGAGGCTGGAAGTGAACCCAGGTCCCTGGCACTGTGAGGCAGCAGTGCTAACCACTGTGCCACCCTTGTCAACCTCAATGAACAACAGAGCCCTGTTTCCCACACACTTTGTTTTGCAGCAATTCAATTGGGATGGGAGCTAGCACGTGAACGCAGTGGATGTGTGGTCAGTGACAACAGGACGCAGGGATATTTCAACATTGCCCAAGTTTCAGTGATGTGAAGGTAGTGTGTCCACAATCATCTCCAAAGGAAAACAAGACACACAATACACGACACACAGCATTCAGAAACATCTCACAACCAGACAATGGATTAGCATGAAGCTCAGTAGCCATTGTTATGTAGGCAAATGCATCTGCCATTTTTTGCATACTAAGATCCTGTGACCAGCCGAAACAAATGGTCCAGTTGAACTATGGTTCTGCCTGGTAAATGAAGAATGTTGATTAGAGCGATGCTGGAAAAGCACAGCAGTTCAGGCAGCATCCGAGGAGCAGGAAAGGCTTTTGCCCGAAACGTCGATTTTCCTGCTCCTCGGATGCTGCCTGAACTGCTGTGCTTTTCCAGCACCACTCTAATCTAGAATCTGGTTTCCAGCCTCTGCAGTCTTTGTTCTTACCTGATGAGGAATGTTGCCCGAAGCCCCAGGAACCCGTCCCTGTTCTTAATCAAAGGTTGAGACTGAAATCCAAGCAGGCAAGGACAGGGCCCCGGCTCATTGCTGCTGAACTGCATTGTTTCAGTTTACCTTGCATTAAGGAGGACCCCGGGTGGGTGAGAGGCACAGAGTGCCCGCGATACATGGGAAATGCTTCATACATTTCAGATCCCGTGGCCCATCATTGAATTCGCGCTCTCCAAAAGGACAGGTGATGGCCTCGTGGTATGAGACCAGAAAGCCATAAGACATAGGAGAAAAAAATTAGGCCATTCAGCCCATCAAGTCTGCTCTGCCATTCAATCATGGCTGATATGTTTCTCAGCTCCATTCTTCCGCTGTATTGTAACTGGACTGTTAATCCAGAGACCCGGGTAACGGGGGCCTGGGTTCGAATCCTGCCGTGGCAGATGGTGGAATTTGAATTCAATAAATATCTAAAGTTATGAGTCTAATGATGACCGTGAGTCCATTGTCGATTGTCAGAAAAACGCATCTGCTTCACTACTGCCCTATAGGGAAGGAAACAGCTGTCCTTTCCTGGCCTGGCCTGGCCTACATGTGACTGCAGTCCTGTAGCAGTGTGATTGACTCTTCACTGCCCTCTGGGTAATAAATGCTGGCCTAGCCAGAGGTGTCCTCATCCCATGAATGAATACAGAAAAAAAGCTTGGAATATATAGCCCTAGAAAATCCCGCCAAAACAACTTGCTCACAGCCTCAAAGCGCTTTTGGAGTGTGGTCACCTTTGTAACGAAGGAAACGGAGCAGTCAATTTGTGCACAGGGCGATCCCAGAAGTAGGCATGAGATTATAAGTAGTTTATCCAACTTAGGTATTGGTGGAGGGACAAATGTGGGGCAGTGCAGTAGGGAGACTCCCACCGCCCTCCTTCCAATAATGCCATTGGTTCTTCGCTTGTATTTGAGTGTGATGGTTCATCCAGCAGGTGGCACCTCTGACACTGCAGCACTCCCTCTGAGTTGTGTGACAGACTGTGTGTTTAAGTCTCCCTGTTCGCTGCCACCTGTATAACTTACTACCTTTTGTTTATCCTCAGTCCCGAGGGTGATGGGGCGGCGATTTATTGAAGCATCGTAACAAGACACATCATATTTCATTGCAGTCCTCAGTCCTCCTGCAGCTTCCACTGTAGCCTTTTATAAATGAAGGAAGATGAGAACAATTTACCTCCCAGTCTCACTCGGTACTAACTGTGTGTGTGGGTGCATTTTCATCATCCTGTCACTTATGGGACCAACAGTTATAACTCTCTGCCACTGGTTGGAATCAGGTCTTGTTCCTATTAAAATAAGACTGGGGAGGAGATTATCACAACACGAATATCCAATAGTAACCCAGCAGTACTCAGTGTGGATAAGGTATTAAACTCAGGCCCTGTCTGCCCTCTCCAATCGCCATAATGGACTCCACCGCACTATTTCAGACGAAATATATTCTTCCAGTTACTCTGGATCCTTCAATCAAAGCTGAAGCAGATGACCTGCTTATTATCTCATTGCTGTTTGTGGGAGCGATAGCTATCCATATTTCTTTTTCTATAAGTGACTGTATATCTTAAAATATTTAATCGCCTGTAAGTTAGGTGCTACTGCCTGCCCCAAGGTCATGAAAAAAGCTTTATAAATGGAAGCCTTAAGGGCCCTTGGTAGTGCTAGAAAGCCTGGGTTCAAGAACCCATCTATTTAGATTAGATTCCCTACAGTGTAGAAACAGGCCCTTCGGCCCAACAAGTCCACACTGACTCTCCGAAGAGTAACCCCCCCCTCTGACTAATGCACCTAACACTATGGTCAATTTAGCACGGCCAATTCATCTAACCCGCACGTCATTGGAGTGTGGGAGGAAACCGGAGCACCCAGAGGAAACCCACGCAGACCCGGGGAGAATGTGCAAACACCACACAGGCAGTCACCCGAGGCTGGAATCAAACCTGGATCCCTGGCGCTGTGAGGCAGCAGTGCTAACCACTGAGCCACCTTACTGCTGATAAGACATTTGACATTTAAAAGACATTCGGACAGATATATGGATAGGACAGACCGCTGCTCTAACCCAGGAACCACCAACTCTGTACAGTCCAAGGTGGCCACTGGATGAGCCCGATGTTTCATCAAGTGACTCAACTTTCTTCCTTACTGGAAACTTGCCAGTTTTTAATCATGTATGCGCCATGACTTTGGGACCCATGGCTTGACTGCGGAAGTGCAGAACATTAGAGGGTATTTGCATCACTGTAACACTTAGCATGACTTTATTGTTACAAAATGCTCTTGGGAATCTGAACACTGCAAGCACATAGGAATGTAATAGGCCAATCAGTCCCTCAAGTCTATCCCACCAGTCAGTGAGATCATAACTGATCTGTGGCCTCACTCCACATACTAACTTTGGCCCATATCCCTTAATAATTTTGCATAACAAAAAAAAAATTTAGATCTAAATCTAACAACTGATCTAGCCAGGAAAGTATCAACTGCCCACCAATAGTTGCTCTTCAGGAAGTCATTACGACCACCTTCATAATTCCCTGCCGTCTAAGTGTTTTATCTTTAGAGGTTTGGATACAACTGAGTGACTTGCTAGGCTATTTCAGAGGACAATTCCGAGTTAACCGCTTTACTGACAGTCTGGAGTCATGTGTAAGCCAGACCAGATAAGGATGGCAGATTTCATCCCCTGATGGACATTACTGAGCCAAAATGGTTCCTATGATAATCTGGTAGTCCCATGGTAATTACAGGTACACAACCCTTTTTCCAAAATCCTTGGGACTACTTTATTTTTGGATTTTGGCATTTTTCGGATTTCACAGTGGAATTAAAAGTAAACCTTCCCGAACAGCAGACCCACGTGTGAATAGTACACACACTGAGACACCATTGATACCTGCCAGTGCTGGGCCATGCTGTCATGTCATAACTGAGTGACATGGATCGAGTGGGTGTGGAGTTGGGTCACCTGGTCGCACGCCAAACTACCTTGTTATACCGAAAACAACTTCACAAGAAAGACTTCAAATTTCGGAGCTTTTCGGATTTCGGAAGTTTGGATAATGGATTGTGTACCTGTATTAATGAGACGAGCATTTTATTCCTTTAGTTTATGAATTTAAATGTTCCCAGCAGTTGTGGCAGAATTTGAACTCACACATTCAGAGCATTAGTCCCGGCCTTTACTTGAGTAGCAATGCTACTGATGGGGTGGCTCAGTGGTTAGCACTGCTGCCTCACAGCACCAGGGACCCAGGTTCAATTCCAGGCTCAGATAACCATCTGTGTGGAGTTTGTACATTCTCCCTGTGTCTGCGTGGGCTTCCTCCGGCTGCTCCCACAGTCTAACCATACACAGGTCAGGTAGATTGGCCATGCTGAACTGCTCATAATGTGCAGGCTAGTTGGATTAGTTCTGTGGAATGCAGTGCTATGGCAATAGGGGGGGGGAGCTGAGGCTATTTCTGGGTGGGATGGTTGGTGCAGACCCAATGGGCTGAATGGTCTCTCTCTCCACACTTCAGTGATCCTAAAATTCACTATCCCTCTGAACGAAGACTGCCCTGCATTTATACAGCACTTGACGAGATCGCGAGCTGTTCCTAAAGTACTTTTCAGCCACTGGGGCACTTTCTGGGGAAAATAACACAGGGATAAAAGCAAAGCCACCTGTGGTGGCTGGAGATTTGAACCAAAGTCTAAGAATGATGCAGAAATCCAGCAGGTCTGACTCGTATTTTCTGAAGTGGAGTGATGACAGTGGTCAGGTAGGTGGATCTAGGTGCCCTGGGCAGGACTGGGCACGTGCAGCATGTTAGAAAGTGTGGAGTACACCAGAGGGATACTGACCATCCTCAGTGTCTTGTCCTTGGCGAGTGAAAGAGATGAGGGGGTTTGCCGATGTGAAGAGAGATTGAACAGTTTCGGCCTATACTTTCTGGAATCTCGAAGAATGAGGGGAAATTAAATTGAATTCAAGATGATAAAGGTGTGGATTAAATAGACATGGAGCAAATGTTTTCACTTGTGGGGCATTCTAGGACGAGAGGTCATAGTCTTAGGGTAAGGGGTAGCAAATTTAAAACTGAGTTGAGGAGAAACGACTTCTCTCAAAGGGCTGTGAATCTGTGGAATTCGTTACCTCAAAGTGCAGTGGATGCTGGGTCAGTGAGTTAAGGAGGAGTTAGACAGATCTTTAATTGGTAATGGGTTGAAGGGATAGGGAGAGAAGTTAGGAAAATGGGGATGAGAAGCATAACAGCCATGATCGAATGGTGATGCAGACTCGATGGGCCAAATGGTCTAGTTCTGCTCCTATACCTTATGAAAGGATGTGTAACAGAGGAGGTAGAGGCAGCGCTTTCTGTGATTCACTGATGTCAGGGAAACGCTATCCAGTGCAGCCCGTAAAGCTGGAAGTGAGGTTTGGTTTAGAGACCGGTCATTAGTTGCTGGCTACACATAACACTTATATTTCCAGGCGTGGATCCTACATCTGGGAAGAGCAGATCCCAGGTCAATTGTTAGTTTAGTTTCCTCACTCGTTTTTAATGACATCTTCCCCCGCCGCAGCACTGCCACCTTATATAGTGAAAATCCCCTTTGCCAATGCATGCTCTGTAATCGCTGGTGATACGCATGAGCACAGCTCTTGACAATACCCCCAGGGTTCCTTCGGAGAGGAACAGAAAGGAAAAGGAAGCAGTCGCTGGAGGTTAGGGATGGGGTGGGAAAGGGGCAAGAGACGTCTTCAGGAACAAGCTGTCTTTTTTCATGCATATTTCATTCCAGAATTACCAAAGGAACATGAAATCATACCGATTGCATGGAAATGAGGATGAGATGTAGGTCATTGCAGTGCTGCAGGCTGCTCAGTCCCTATCTCAACACAGCTCCCAATGAATGACGTTAGGTACTGTGCGCAGCCAGACTAGGACAGTGAATGCTTTCTTATTTACTGACTATTCATCGGCTCAGTTTGTGAAGCTGATAGCACTGGCCCTATTACAGGTACACGGGCCGACATCATTTTAAAAAAAAAGACACCACCTCTGCCCATCAAACGCATCCAGAAACATTAGACACCCGTCTAAAATGGTGGGGGTGGCACGGTGGCTCAGTGGTTAGCACTGCAGCCTCACAGTACCAGGGATCCAGGTTCGATTCCAGCCTCGGGTGACTGTCTGTGAGGAGTTTGCACATTCTCCCCGTGTCTGCGTGGGTTTGCTCCGGTTTCCTCCCACAATCCAAAGATGTGCAGGTGAGGTGGGTTGGGCCATGCTGAATTGCCCGTAGTGTGCAGGTTAGGTGGGAAATGCAGGGTTACGGGGATGGGGTGTGGGTGTCCGGATAAGACACTCTGCGGAGGTTCAGCGTGGACTCAATGGGCTAAATGGCCTTCTTTTACACTGTTGGGGTCCTATGATTCTAGGAGAGAATGGAAAGCTTTAATTTATGTGACGCCACTCACAACCACAGGATGTTGCAGTCAGGCTGCGTAAATTAAACGGCACAGAAACAAGCCATTCGGCCCGTCCAGCTTTTGCCAGCATTTATGCCCCTTTCAAGTCTCTGTTCATCTTCAATCTATCAGCATGTTCCTCGATGTCCTTCTCTCTCATGCTGTGTTACTGAGCTTTCTCCTAATGACACCGTTACTATTCGGCCATGATCAAATGGTGAAGCAGACTTGATGGACTGAATGGCCTAATTCTTATGGTCTATTTACTTCCTGTGGTAGTGAGTACCATACTGTCACCACTCTCCAGGTGAAGGATCCTTTCCTAAATTTCCAGCTGGATTTCTTGTGACTGTCTTGCATGGAATGGCCTCTGGCTGTGCTCCTCTCCACAACTGGGATGGAGTTTCATGGAATCGGGAAAACTCACTAAACAGGGCCTCATTCTGGGATGCCCATTGCTGGGATTTCCTTCTGACTTTTGTCAGTGTTGGTTTTCGATGTTGGCTGGTTCCAGCTGTGAGTCCCACACCTTGCCCTCCCTGATTCTATTGAGGGGGTAGGCACACGTAGAGGGTGAGTCAGGTCATCCAGAAAGCCAGGGGGCAATAGTGAACAAATAAGCTGACATATTCTGTCCACCAACCCCAGCAGACATTGAAGGATATTGCCACTGTAAAGGCCACAACTTTTTATTCTTGTGCTTTTTAAGAATTGTGGACCAAAATGTGACAGAGCTGTTTTAAATCCATGCTTTAATGAATTGTGGCATGTTTGAAAAGCAACTACCCTGCTGTCATGTCAAACATCATGTGAATGACTATCTGAACAAGCAGTTAGTAAAAGATGAGGTTGCAGATGACCTGTATACAGATGGAGCTCTGATTGACAGTGGTTGGTCTATGGACTGGTGACTACTTATCAATGACAAAGGCCTTCTGCCTGTCAACTACTATGTGATTGGCTCTCCAGTGAGTGAACAACTTGGGACCGGAAACAAGACACAATGAAGTGTCTCCACCAATTCAGGAGCCGTCTCTTCAGTTAAGATCAACTTACCTCTCCTTCAGCAGTTGCTGTAAGTTGCGACTTCTTAACTGATAAGTCAGGGACCTTTTATAAGTGAACTAGCCACCCTGTGCCTTTTGCAAATCAGTGGAATCTTTCGGAGAAGGAAAGGTGAGAAGAACCTGATCAAGAAGAACTAGCTCAACAGATCATGTGATCAAAGAACCGCTTTCCCAGATTTCCCTCTGTCCACGATTCTTTTCCCTA